>NC_142868.1:102422348-102725378 GCF_051225735.1 Oryctolagus cuniculus
TTGGTCAGTGTTGGTATGGGCTTGAGTGGGGATGTGATAGGGATACGGGCATTGGGCCCCAACCAATGTCTAGTTTTCTCTATGTCTAAGATACAATTTTCCCTGTGCTAATTCCTGTGTCTTCTCTGATCCTGACATTGTCCTTCAGTGAGTTTATTCTGCTAATCAAAGAATCCCAGTCTCAAACGTCCAAGCCTAGGTACCTCCATCTCAGAACACAATTGTACCCTGAACACAAAGGTCTCAAAGTCACATTCCTTGAAATAGAAAATAAATGTGCAGTGATTAAGGAACTAGCTTGGCACCATGGAATAGTTGATCCTTTTGTTTTTTCTTAGGAGTCATTGCTCCTATACTGGTGGTCACATACTTCCACTAGCAGGGGTTGTTCATAGTAGGGTTAGAGATGTGGATTCCATGAGGATTACTGTAAAAGTGGGAACACAATACTCACTTACGGTTAGCCGACTTTAAGTAACCACTTCTCTCTTAGCTCCATGTAATACTTAGTGATCATAAGTTACTCTTTACTTGAAATACAGAGTTATAAAGAGAGGTAGGTCTAGAGAGAGAGAGAGGTCTTCCATCTGCTGGCTCACTCCCCAGATGGCCACAATGGCTGGAGCTGTGCTGATCTGAAGCCAGGAGCCAGGAGCTTCTTCTGGGTCTCCCATGCAGGTATAAGGGCCCAAGGGCTTGGGCCATCTTCTACTGCTATCCCAGGCCATAGCAGAGAGCTGGATTGGAAGAGGAGCAGCTGAGACTAGAACTTGTGCTCATATGGGATGCCAGCACTTCAGGCCAGGGCTTTAGCCCACAGCACCAGCCCCTCTAATGTTTGATTTTTTTAAAAAATATTTATTTGAAAGGCAAAGTCACAGAGAAAGGTGGAAAGAGAGAGAGAGAGAGAGAGAGAGAGTAAGAATTAATATCATCCCTCTGCTGGTTCACTCACCAAATGGCCACAATGGCCAGGGCTAGGAGCTCCCACATGGTTGCAGAGGTCCAAGTACATGGGCCATTTTCCACTACTGTCCCAGTCACATAAGCACAGATTTGGAGCAGAATAGGAGCAGCCAAGACTCAAATCAGCACCCATATGGGATGCTGGCATCACAGGCAGCAAATTAACCAGCTACACCACAGCTCTGGTCCCTCTAATATTTAAGTTGTACTAAATGCAGAAGAATTAACTGTCCCTGTGGTAAAGATAAAGGGAATAATAAACAGAGAGTGGGACTAATTTAGGATCCAAGCAGCACTAAGACATGAGGTCATTCTTTTCTGGTTCATCACTAACAATACTATTAGTCATGTCCATGTTGAATCTGAACATGCTTGTAATTTTTTTAAGATTTATTTATTTGAAAGGCAGAGTAATTGGTGGGAGGGGGTGGAAATAGGTAGAGAGATGCTCCATCTCCTGGTTCAGTCCTCAAATAGCTGCAATGGTTGATGCTGGGCCAGGCTGAAGTCAGTAGTCTGGAACACCATCCAGGTCTCCAACATGGGTGGTAGGATCCCAAGTTCTTGGGTCATCTTCTGCTGTTTTCCAAGGCACATTAATGAGAAGCTGCATTGGAAGTGGAGCAGCTGGAACTCAAACTGGTGCTCATATGGGATGCTGGCATCACAGGTGGCAACCCAAACTATTGTGCTACAATGCTGTCCGACTATGTTTTGTTTATATTAATTTATTTTATAAATATATTTGTAAAGGATATACAGGTAACATTAACATCACCTTTCCTAAAAATCCCAACCTGAATCAATCATGTTAATTACCCCGTTTCTACAGTGTTATCAATTTCTCGTGCATTTCTATCCATATCTACTTATAAAGATGCTATGTTGCCTACAGAAGGGTTTTGCATTTTATGTGGATTTAAGTTTGAAGCACTTAAATTATAAATATTATAAAAATTGAATTATTTCTTTTTTTTAACTTTTATTTAATGAATATAAATTTCCAAAGTACGGCTTATGGATTACAATGGCTTCCCCCCCATAACGTCCCTCCCACCCGCAACCCTCCCCTTTCCCACTCCCTCTCCCCTTCCATTCACATGAGGATTCATTTTCGATGCTCTTTATATACAGAAGATCAGCTTAGCATACATTAAGTAAAGATTTCAACAGTTTGCTCCCACACAGAAACATAAAGTGAAAAATAATAGATGATTTTTTAAATGATGATGAAATCAGATCAGACCTATTGTCATTTTTAATCCCAGTGAGCGTCAAGTTGGGAATTGATAATTTCTACTTCTTCTTATTTTTTTTTTACAGAAGATCAGTTTAGTATACATTAAGTAAAGATTTCAACAGTTTGCACCCCCATAGAAACACAAAATGAAATATACTGTTTGAGTACTCGTTATAGCATTAACTCTCAATGTACAGCACATTAAGGACAGAGATCCTACATGAGGAGTAAGTGCACAGTGACTCCTGTTGTTGACTTTACAAATTGACACTCCTGTTTATGGCATCAGTAATCTCCCTATACACCAGTCATGAGTTTCCAAGGCCATGGAAGCCCCTTGAGTTCTCCGATTCTTATCTTGTTTAGACAAGGTCATAGTCAAAGTGGAGGTTCTCTCCTCCCTTCAGAGAAAGGTACCTCCTTCTTTGAAGACCTGTTCTTTCCACTGGGATCTCACTCACAGAGATCTTTCATTTAGGTGTTTTTTTTTTTTTTTTTTTCCAGAGTGTCTTGGCTTTCCATGCCTGAAATACTCTCATGGGCTTTTCAGCCAGATCGGAATGCCTTTAGGGCATTCATCTGATTCTCCCCTGTGAGGGGCAGGAACCCAAGTACGTGGGTCATCATCTGTTGCCTCCCATATGTATCAGCAGGAAGAAGGATCAAAAGGAATATCCAGGAACAGATTCAGCACTCTGAAAGGGGATGTGACCATCCAAATTGATAGTTTAACTTGCTGTACTGCAATGACTGTCCTGATGCTCCCAGCTTTGACATAGTTAAGTTTTAACTGTGTGATGAGTGAACCAGCAGATGGGAGTACTTGGTCTTGCTCTCATTTTTTTTGACAGGCAGAGTGGACAGTGAGAGAGAGAGACAGAGAAAGGTCTTCCTTTGCCATTGGTTCACCCTCCAATGGCTGCCATGGCTGGCACGCTGCAGCCAGCGCACAGCGCTGATCCAATGGCAGGAGCCAGGTGCTTTTCCTGCTCTCCCATGCGGTGAAGGGCCCAAGCACTTGGGCCATCCTCCACTGCATTCCCTGGCCACAGCAGAGAGCTGGCCTGGAAGAGGGGCCACCAGGACAGATTCCGGCACCCTGACCGGGACTAGAACCTGGTGTGCTGGCGCCGCAGGTGGAGGATTAGCCTAGTGAGCTGCGGCTCCGGCTTGCTCTTGTTCTTGCTCTCTCCTCTTTCTCCTTTTGCTTCTCAAATAAATAAATAACAAATAAAATAAATGTAGTACTTTTTTTCTATCTCCTCCCTATCCTCAATTCTCCCAAACCAAAGCCAACACAAATGTGCTGTTCCTATAGATGTACTTACTGTGTACATCACATGTAATGGAAGACAGGATCCAAGTGTTCTCATGCCCAGTACAAGGCATTTTCTTCAGTACGTATTGCTTTACTCATTGTATGTCTTATGTTGTGCCCAGATGGTTAGATCCCCGCAGAAACCCCCAGAGAGTCGATCACACTGAACTGCAAAAGCAAGGTTTATTCAGGAGTACAAGCCACGACAGGGACCCCATCCAACCAACCAGCACAGAGGAGGAAGGAGTGAGGCCCCGGTCTTTGTTTGGGAGAGTTTTTAAAGGAAAAAAGGGCTACATCAGCAGGAAAAAAGAGTTACATACAGCATGGAAGCTCTGGGTACAGGGCGTTACAGCAGGGCGCTTACAGCACGGAGGCTTTGGGCACAGGGAGTTACTTTGTTCAGCAATCTCTACTGTGCTGTCTTGGTCTACCGAGCTAGCTGTCCCTGGTAAGCTTTGATATCTCCAGAATGCCTGAATGCCTGCTTTTACAAGGACTTGGGTCTGCTATGGGAAATGTAGGCTGCTTTTTTTATTGTTTAAAAGTGGAGTCACTTTGGTTCTTCATTCCCCCCTTGTTTTTGTACATGTTTGAAAAACCCAATCATGGGTTTTGGACTGACATTTTATAGGTTTTACAAACATTTAAGGGTTTATATTGGGACCGTTGGACCATTAATTGAATGGTACCCAATCTCTGTTTCATAAGCTGTACAAGTTTGTTAACAAAGCAAGGGCCACACGTTAAAATTAAAATCAGGAGAATAACGGCCCTATGAGTCCTGATAGTAGGGTGGCTTGCCACAGGGAAAAATTGAACCAAGACTCAAACCACCCCAGAGAGGCTTCCTGTTCTCTTTTTTGTTTTGCCAGCCCCTCCCTGATTTAGCCAGCCATATTATTTTTTTATTAGGCCCGAGTGATCAGTGTAAAAGCAGCATTCTTTTCCAGAGTGGCACACAGCCCACCACATCAGTCCCAGAAGTCCAAGAGGTGCAGAGGGATGACAATCCATCTTCAGAGCCACCCCTGCTGATGTGGAGCAACAAGGCACTCTTCGCTGCCACGGGGTGATGTTTTAAGCTGCTGTCTCCTGCGTGGGGAGCCGAGCACATTCCTGTATTTGCATTTGGTTGACTGCCTGGTTGCTGAAGGCCTTGGTTCGCTCCATTACCAGCTGCAAACATTTAAACAGACACTGTAGTATAGAGACAGGATGAGAATAAAGCAGCTTCCAGCCAAAACTGGGAGAAAAGCCACTCATTAGTGTGGGAGAGGATTACCAGTACACACATGTTAGGAGTATAAATGGCAATCTACTACCGAGAACAAAGAATTTACAGAAATCCTCAGTGTTTAATTTCTACTCTACTTTTATACACAGAATAATGACTATTTGCATGCATTTCTTTTAACTTTTTAACTTTGTGCATTTACTTTTCCTGAACAAGGTGGAGCTGCTGCTGCTATGTGTATCTGAGACAGTAGTTGATATTTAATAGGAAACACTGTTCACAGAACTGTATTTCCTACTAGCCAAATTTACCTAATAATAAATTATTCTGATAATGGAAAGTAGATACCATATGCACTAATTATACAGATGTTAAAGTCATAGTTTTAAACAAGGTAATTTACATTTTGAAGTACACTATTTGCGGTAATACTGTTTAAGAGATACTACTGCTGCCCCCACAGGATATGTACAGAATGTCTGTGTACCACTGACTTTAATAAGCAACAAAATTACAAAGGAATGAGGACCAGGAGTGGGCCAGACAGGGTCCAGAACAAAGGACAGAGTTGCTATTAGAGGAGTCAAGGAAGGTGTTGTCCAAATTGCAAATAAGTTTTCCGATTGAGAGGCAAAAAGAACCTGATAGAAGGGGCTTGATAATAACCTGGTGGCTTTAGGCCTTGTAAGTTAAAGGACCTAGACCTATTTTTTTTTATATAGGGTACATTTTAAGGGAGGTGTGAACCTCCTTGGGGAAGGCACTCTGCTGACTCTTATTACTTACCTGGCCTGGGAGGATAGCTGGCCAGGTAAAGGCAGGTGGCATCTCCAACAGGAAATTTTGCAACTCTGTCTGCAATGTTACTGGCCCCTACTTGGCCATTCTCTCAACAGTGGTGGTCACTTTGGAGGCTGGGCTAAGTGAAGGGCTTTTCAGCTCAGAGCCAATAAGATCTGTGGCTCTGACCTGAAGTCCTTCGACTCCAGGGCAGGTCCATTTCCAGTGATCCAACTCTTGGCTGGCAGAGCTGCCAGGGCTCTTTATAAGCTGACTTCTGCTGAAGCCCAGGCTTACCACATCGAAAGCCACTGCAGTGGACTGGCCTGTTGGGTCTCCTTGAGGGAAGATCACTGTACAGAGCTGCCTGTAATAGGCCTGCCATCCATCTTTACATTGTTTCTGATGTCCAGCTTTCTTTTCCTCCTGGTTCTTGTTAAAGTAGACCACAGAATACAAGTCAAGGGGGTACTCAGTCCCACCTCTAATTTTCATTGCCTAGACTAGAAGTCTATAGTCATAGGCATGTTTCTGATGACTATTTAGCTGGGCTGAGTTACTCTGATTTCTGAACTTGGTTGACCTTTAATGGAACTGACTTATGTTCTTACCCAAATAGCTATTCAAGGATACTGCCAGATTGTCACTATAAAATCTTACCAGTTATGAGCCATGCTTAAAAACCTTGCACCACCAGAGGCAAAACAGATACATTACTCTGTGTTGCCTGGCAGTGGCTTTAATTTTCTATGCTAGTCTTTAATCCAAGTAATTAAGTAATCTCACAAGGAATAATCATATATTGCAGTAGGGTCAAAAAGGCAGGGCAGCTCTTTTATATACAAACATTTTAAGAGTAATATCAAATGAAAACTTAGTAAGAAGATCTAATTATTAGACAACAAGTTAGGAAAACACCTACCAGAAGGTTTAATGTCTTTTACAAATGTTAAGAATACATGTACTTGGAAACATCTCTTAAATACCCAACATGGTGTAGCTTGTTTAACCAGCAAATTTAAGCACAAGTATATAAATTGTTTTCAGGTTTTTTTCTTTAATTAAGTTTATAGAGATTTAGGTTACATGAATTTTCAATCAACTTTAGCTGTTTAAACTTATGGGAAACATTTTGTTACAGATTAAAATATAATCAAGCTCTACAGCAATATGTAACACTTGAGATAACTTTTTTGTATACAGAACATTTAGACCAGCAGAGACATTAGAAAAACATACATAAATGATACAGAGGAGTTGATTTAAAGGCTAACTATATTCAGATAGACACATTTAGTTTCACAGCAAACTACAGGGTCACATACATCAAAACAATAAAGTAGTTTTAGTGATAGTTGTTAAAATTTCAAACCTTTTTTGTAAATTATCAATTGATTTGAATTACTTTCTGATTTTAGTATCCTCAGTTAACTACTTTTTTCCAGTTGGTACCTGTAATACATTATTGGCCTTATCAGTTTACAGAGTCATTCCAAAGTACTGAATACAATAGATGTAGCTGGAAAAAGTCCATTGCAACCTATAGGAGGACAGTTAAACACAGAACCAACAATGCTTTAGTTTTATGAGCAGTAAATCTGATATACAAAACTGTGGATGACAAAAGACCTTAAGTTGTCATATTTAAAATTACAAACTTGTTAACCAAGAAGAGACACTGGTTTACTTTACATAGCATTTTTGAAAGCACCTGTAGGATTTTACAAGGCACACTTAACTTTTTTAGGCCTCTGGGGCCCCTTTACCAAGATGACCATTATGATTAGTAACACTAGATTACCAGACTTTATAATTTTCAGCCATTTGTATTAATACCATTTTATATCATGACATAATACAGACCAAATTTGATCATTGTTACAGGGTAATTATTTAAAGGTTTGAAAATAAGCACATATTTAAATAACCCATAGCTCTTAATAAAATTCAGTTGTTTTTAAACAACTAGAATTTAACAGAGACATCAAGAGAACATCAAAGATTAACTTACTGCTCTAACAGAGAATCAGTAATAGCTTTCGTGTCCAAAATTATTTTCCTTATAACTTTTTGTGACTTTTACACACCCTCTTTAATTTACTTGAAACATTTTATTTTTATACTTGTGATGTTTTTTATCTGTCAATTTTCTTGCTTTATATTTTTAAATAACCTATTAAAAACCTTTAAATCAAGATAACATTTTTAAACAAGGTAACACATCAAATTTCAGCATTAATTACTTTTAAGTGATGTTGGACTATTTTTAATATGGACAATCTATGAAAACATGCTAGCAAATTCAAGTAGTTTTTCTATAGAACATAAGGTGTTGAAAGTACCAAAGTTTACATTTAGACACTTATCTCATTTGTCTTTACCCAATTTAAATTAGCAGTTACACCTAAATGACTTAAGATGCTGATATTATATACCTCTGTCTGAATTTAATTAAAATTAAAATTGTATTTATCTAAAACAAGTGCTAATTACCTATTACTGTTTTATTGAGTACTGACCACCCAGAAATTTTTTAAAACAAATTGCAAAATAAGTTCAGCAAGTTACAAAGCAATATCTTCTGGCTTACATGAGATAGAACGGCCATCAGAAGGGTGGGATACAGATTTGTTTCATTGATAAGACAGGGAGAGTAGACTTTGGACCAGACCTGATTCTAAGATAAAGTTCAAATTCTGAGATAAGGCAAGGGGGAGGAGAGTTACCCAGTCCACACCAGTCTCTAAGGCCAAATTCAAATTTTGCGTCAATCTTGTGCACAGCGCAGCTGCTTTGAGACCTGCCAACAGAGCCTGGTGATAGACATGGAGTCTCTCTCCTTTAGGGAAATTAACACAATTGTAATTGTCCTTTTTAACATTTATATTGTCCCAACATGCCAGAGGCTGTTCACCTTGGAGACCTGTTGCAGATATGGGTACCGCTCGGCGTGAGATTTACACCCTCTTCCCTGGATTTTTAAGGGCCAGCAAGAGCTCACCAGATGCCGCTGGCAGCCCCCCAGGGCTCCTGCTGGCTTTCTGTGCTTCATTGAATTTCTTTACTTTGACATTTAGAGCACTGGGCAGAAATCAAATCGTGTCAACACATGCCACGGGCCCTCACGATGCTTTAACAGTTGGATTCCCTTGGTCCGCATGAGTACTAAGTCTGCTGCTAGGTGCCCACCAAGGCAAGCCGCTGCACAGAACCATGACTGCAGGGGTGGGCCCAGCAGGGGGGGAGGGGCCGTGCACCCCACGCAGCACCAGGGGAAAAGGAGCGTGGTCTCCTCCTCGCATCTGGATCCCAGGAGCGCCATGCACATGTGCAGCGCTTGCCGGCTCCCTGAAGGCGGCCGCAACTCCTATTGCAGCTGGGGCGATCCATGGGAAGGGCCCAGCTTGCATCCAGAGTCCCTGCCACCTGCTCCCCAGGTGCAGGGTGGGGGGGGGGAGTGCCTTGTCCAGCTGCAGCGCACGCCCAACTCTGCAACTCTGCTTCGAACTCCAGCCTGACCGACCCAGCCCTTAACCTACATTATCATGAGCCACTTTTTTTTTTTTTTTACATTTTTTCACTGTGCAAGAGTTACATCCAGTGGAGAGGATGGAGTCACCCCCATGTTCTGTCCAGTTAAGTCAATTGTCAACAGAAATAACACAAACACCACTTAACAAAAGACGAACAAACACAGGGCCCATACAGAATTTCCACGAACAGATTCAGGTGGTCATATTACAGAAGGTCTCAACTGCTCCAAGGGTGAACCTCTGGGATCATCTGAGGGCAAACCTCCAGGAGTTTGAAGGAGACCAAAGACCTTATGGATGGGATGAGAACTCTGCAGCAGTCCCTCTTCTCTTCATCCCCAGATACAGATCGGACCTACCCAGGTCCCCAGATACAGATTGGACCTCCTCAGGTCCCAGACGAGGAATTGGGTTGTCTCCCATTTCCTCCAGGGTGTGCCCTGTGAGCATGTCCACTCGGACAGTGACCCTCCACAGATTCAGAATACAGATGCAATGGCAGCCAATGCTACAGATTCAGACTCAGACACAGTTAAACAACGAACAGATAGACTAATGAACTCACCCAGTTGACTGGAGCAAACCTTTGGGGTCAAGGTCACTGGGGGGCTTTTGGGGATCACAATCCCAGACGAGCCCCCAAATATGTTGTACACAGATCATTAGATCCCTGCAGAGACCCCCAGAGAGTCGATCACACTGAACTGCAAAAGCAAGGTTTATTCGGGAGTACAAGCCACGACAGGGACCCCATCCAACCAACCAGCACAGAGGAGGAAGGAGTGAGGCCCCGGTCTTTGTTTGGGAGAGTTTTTAAAGGAAAAAAGGGCTACATCAGCAGGAAAAAAGAGTTACATACAGCATGGAAGCTCTGGGTACAGGGCGTTACAGCAGGGCGCTTACAGCACGGAGGCTTTGGGCACAGGGAGTTACTTTGTTCAGCAATCTCTACTGTGCTGTCTTGGTCTACCGAGCTAGCTGTCCCTGGTAAGCTTTGATATCTCCAGAATGCCTGAATGCCTGCTTTTACAAGGACTTGGGTCTGCTATGGGAAATGTAGGCTGCTTTTTTTGTTGTTTAAAAATGGAGTCACTTTGGCTCTTCAGTATGTCTTTTGGAACATTTCCAGAGATTTTACTAGGAAAGTTTCTTGTTTGGGTTTTAAATAATTTTCATCAATTTTAATAACATAAGGGTACATACAACTACTCACTGTCATTTCCGAATTTTCTCTGGGAATCAACTTTAATGTTTGTATGCTTCATGAATTCTTAATTCTGTTGGCAACTGTCACATATTAATGACAAATTAGCTAAAAAGAATTAAATTCAATGGAATGTGAGTCTCTTACAAATGACTCATGTAATTATGTGTTTTGAAGGCCATTCAGATGTTTATTATCTAGGCCATTATAATGTAAAATTTTTATTTTAAATCCCAAAGTAGGCATTGCCTTGTTAACTATGGGTTAAACAACTGCCTGTGACACCAGCATCCCATATGAGTGCCAGTTTAAGATCAGGCTGATCCACTTCTGATTCACCTTCATGCTAATGTGCCTGAGAAAGCAACAGAAGATGCCTCAAGTACTTTGGCCCCTGATGTCCATGTGGGAGACCAAGATGGAGCTCCTGGGTTTTGGTTTCTGCCTGTCCATTGTGGCTATTTGGGGAGTGAATCAGTGGATAGATTTATCTTTCTGTCTCTCCCTGTCTCTGTATAACTCTTTCAAACAAATAAAGAAAATCTTTAAAAAAAAATGCATTGTACACTATAGTAATGTATAATCAAAAATTATTTAAATAAAATTTTAAAAATTGGAAGCATTGGCCGGCGCCGCGGCTCACTAGGCTAATCCTCCGCCTAGCGGCGCCGGCACACCGGGTTCTAGTCCCGGTTGGGGCGCTGGATTCTGTCCCGGTTGCCCCTCTTCCAGGCCAGCTCTCTGCTGTGGCCAGGGAGTGCAGTGGAGGATGGCCCAGGTGCTTGGGCCCTGCACCCCATGGGAGACCAGGAAAAGCACCTGGCTCCTGGCTCCTGCCATCAGATCAGCGTGGTGCGCCGGCCGCAGCGCGCTGGCCATGGCGGCCATTGGAGGGTGAACCAACGGCAAAGGAAGACCTTTCTCTCTGTCTCTCTCTCTCACTGTCCACTCTGCCTGTCAAAAAAAAAAAATTGGAAGCATCTGTATACACTAACAATGAACTATCTAAAAAAGAAATGAGGAAACAATCCCAGATATAGTATCATTAAAAACAGGAGCCAGTGTCCTCCAGCATTCTTAGGGATTAATAAAACATACAATCTTAACAATCTTAATAAAACATACAATCTTAACAAAAATGTCAAGGTGGTCTTTCTCCTTAGATGTTCTGTTTTCAAATGATTTATCTACTTATTTGAAAGGCAGACTTACAGAAAGAGGGAGAAAGCATACTTTCCATCCACTCATTTATTTCTCAAATGGCCACAACAGCTGGGGCTGGCTTGGTCCTTCCATGTGGGGTATAGGAGCCCAAGCACTCAGGCCATCTTCTCTTGCTTTCCCAGGCACACTGGAAGTAGCTAGATTGGAAGTGGAACAGCCAGAACTCATATTGGATGCCAGTGTCTCAGCAGTAGCTTAACTTGCTGTACCACAATGTAGGCCACTCATTTATTTTATGTGTGGTTTCTTTCTTTCTTTCTTTTTTTGAAAGGTACACTTATTTCTTTGACAGGCCTTATGTTATTAAAATTGTGAAAATTATTTAAAACCAAAGCAATAAGCTATCCTAGAGAGAGAAGGAGAGACAGAAAAAGAGAGAGATCATCCACCCACTGGTTCATCCCCCAGATGGCTGCAACAGCAAGGGCTGGGCCAAGTTAAAGCAAGCAGCTTCATCTGGGTCTCCATATGAGAGCCAGATCCCAAGTACTTGGACCATCTTCTACTGCTTTTACTGCTTTCTCAGACATATTAGCAAGATCTGGATTAGGAGTGGAAGAATCAGGGTTCAAACTGGTGTATGATATTACAATATGTAATACTGGCATGGCAGGTAGTGGCCTGACCTGCTATCCCACAATGCCAGCTCCCACCTTGGATTTTCTAATCAGTCCTTACATGACTGACAACTAAGTAGTCAGGTGTTCTGAAAATGCCACTAATGTAAAACTAACCTTTAAGCCAGATGGAAGGATCTTTACACTGTTTAACTCATTGTTAATACAGTTGTCAAATTACTGGCAGGATGTTCAACTCTGCATCTGTGGCTCACAGTTAAAACACAGAATGGGGGTGGGATTTAGCCTAACAGTACCGAAGCCTGTGTTCTTCACTGGAGTACCTGGGTTCAATTTCTGGATACAGATATGGCCCATGACTCCAGCTTCCTCCTAATGCAGATCCTAAGAAGCCATGGTGATGGCTCAAGTGGTTAAGCTCATGAAACCCACATGGAAAATCTGGATTTAATTTCCAGCTCCCAGTGTTGTCTTGCCCCTAACATGGCAGTTGTGAACATCTGGGGAGTAATTCTGTGGATAGGAAGTCTCCGTAAGTCTCTCAAACAAATAAACAGAAAAGGAATTAATTCCAGAAAAAGAGAAACATAATCTTAGATGTCAGATCACATAAAGCAGTTTTTTTTTTTTTAAGATTTATTCATTCACTTGAAAGGTAGATTTAGAGAGAGAAAGACAGAGGGAGAAAGAAATCTTCCATTTGCTGGTTCACTCCCCAAATGGCCTCAATAGTCAAAGCTGGGCCAGTCAAATGCCAGGATCCAGGAAATTCTTCTGGCCTCCCATGTGGATGTAGGGGCCCATGGACTTGGGACATATTTCAATTCTTTCCCAGGCACATTAGCAGAGAACTGGATTGGAAGCAGAGCAGCTGGGACTCAAACTGGTACCCCTAAGGGATGCCAGTGTCACAGGCAGTGGCTTTACCTGCCTGCAATGCCAGATCTTATAACCCCATGAGCATCAATCCAATTCTTGGCTGCTCCACTTCTGATCCTATTCTCTGCTAATGACCTGGGAAAGCAACAGAGGATAGGCAAGTGGTTGGGCCCTGCATCCACATGGGGGAACCAGAAGAAGCTCCTGGCCCAGCCCCCGGCCATTGCAGTCATTTGGGGGCTGAACCAGCAAATGGAATGCCTCTCTCTCTCTCTTTCTCTCTCTAATTCTGCCTTTCAAATATATTAAATAAACCTTAAAATAGCGAGAAGAGAGGAGTAGGCATAGCATAATTACTTGAAATGCCCTCATCCCATATTAGAGTGCCTGTTTGAGTCCTGGTTCTACTCCCAATTCCAGCTTCCTGCTAATACACACTCTGTGAGAAGCAAGAGGTGGCTCAAATACTTTGATCCCTGTCTACTATATCTAAGATCCAGGCATTGGCCAGGCACAGCCCAAACTATTGCAGGCATTTGGGGAGTGACCTAGCAGATGGTACATCTCTCTATCTCTCTATGCTTCAAATATGATAAATAATGAAACAGAAATGTGTTTTAAAAATAAAAATAAAGGCAGAAATTATTTTAAAAACAAAAACTGTAGTAGGTGTTTGGTATGTTAGTTAAGATGCCCATTTGTGATGATCACAACCCATATTGAAGTTCCTGGATTGAGTTTTGTTACATGGTTTCTGATTCAACTTCCTGTTAATGCACAATCCTAGAAGGCACCAGGTAATGGCTCAAATACTTGGGTTATTCCATACAGGTAGGAACCCCAATGGAGTTCCTGTCTCCTGACTTTACTGGCCTAGCCATGACTGTTGGAGCGATATAGGGGGTGAAATAGCATATGGAAGATCTTTCTCTTTCATATAAACAAAAAATAAGATTTTAGGAAAATAAGAACTAGAACAAAAATAATTATGGGAAATATTAATCCAACTATATCAATAACCTTAAATGTATATTATCTACATGTATCAAAAAATACAGTAGCAGGTGCCAGCACTGTGGCACAGTGGTTAAGTCAATGCCAACATCCCCTTTGGGCAGTGGTTCAAGTCCAGCTGTTCTACTTCCAATCCAGTTCCCTGCTAATGCACCTGGGAAAGCAGAAAAATATGAAACCAGGTACTTGTGTTTCCTGTACCCACAATGAGAGATTGAGAGGAAGTTCCTGGCTCCTGGTTTCATCCTGGCCCAGCCCTGGTCATTATGGCCATTTGAGGAGTGGACCAGCAGATGAAGATCTCTTTCTCTCTGTCTTTGCCTCTCTCTGTAAACTCCACCTTTAAAATAAAAAAATAAATCTTAAAAAAGTAACAAGAAAATTAAAAGTACAACATTATGTTGTCTACAAAAAAATTAAATATGGAGGGAATTTGAGATCACATTGGTCAAAGCAGAATGAATTTCATTTGTGTAAGAGGAATATGTTCAAGAGATCTGATGTACAATACAGTGACAATAATTAATAACAATGTACTCTACCATGAAAATTAACTAAGAGATTAGAATTTAAGTGTTTTCACCATAAGAAATATAGGTATGTGGGGCTAGCATTTTGGCATAGTGGGTTAAGTCACCATCTGCCATACTGACATTCCATGAGGACTGGTTCAGGTCCTAGTTGCTCCGCTTCTGATCTGGTTTCTTGCTAATTCACCTGGGAAAGCAGCGAAGATGACCCAAGTCCCTGAGCCCCTGCCACTCATGTGGGAGACCCAGATGGAGTTCCAGTCTGCTGGCTTTGGCCTGGTCCAGCCCTGTCCATGTGGCCTTTGGGGAGTTAACCAACAGAAGAAAGATTTCTCTCTCTGCCTCCTCTGCTTCTTTCTCTCTCTGTAACTTTGCCTTTTAAATAAACAATAAACCTTTAAAAATAGGTATGTGATAATATACATATCATAATTAGCTTAATGTATCTGTTCTACAATGTATAAGTATTTCCAAACTTCATTTTATATGGTAAACTTATGTTTATCAACTTAATTTATATAAATATGTATTTTAAAAGGTAAGCATAGGTGCTGGCATGGTGGCATCGTGGGTAAAGCCACCACCTGCGATGTCAGTATCTGATATGGGTGCCAGTTCATGTCCCGGCTACTCCACTTCCAATCCAGCTCTCTGCTAATGGACTAGAAAAATCAGAGGAGGATGGCCCAAGTGCTTATGCCATGCCACCTGCATAGGAGACCTCAAAGAAGTTCCTGTCTTGGGCCTAACCATTCCCAGGCATTGTAGCCATCTGGAGAGTGAATCAGCATATGGAAAATCTCTCTCTCTCTCTCTCTCTCTCTCTATCTTTAAAAAAAGATATAAGCATAAAGATACAAATTTAAATACATACAGAAATATAGACCATTATAACACCAGTCCAAATGAACTTGGAATATCTATATCCATTTCAGACAAATCAGGATTTAGATCAGAAAAAATTTGCAAAGGTTACATAAGATACAGCAGGCAGTTGTCTAAAAAGGAATTACAATGCTTCATAACTATACATGTAATAGAGCATCATACTAATTAAGGCAAAAACTTACAGAATTGCAAAGCAAAATATTGACACACCATTGTTAAGCTTTACCATGCATTAGTTCTTCAAGAATTAGAAAAAAAAAACACTGTCATCAACATCAAATATAAACTTAAAACAAGCCAAATGCCATAAAATACAGAAGCAATGAGAGAATTTGGTGAACCACAGCCTCAAACAGCAGCATGCTCCATGTGAAAAATTTTTGGGGAAGCAGCATTACTTTAGTATCAATAGGTTAACATGAAATTGGACAGTTCACAAAAGGCAGAGGAGCTGGTGCCATGGCATAGCAGGTAAAGCCACCACCTGCAGTGTCAGCATCCCATATGGGCACTGGTTTGAGTCTGGCTGCTCCACTTTCAATCCAGCTCTCTGCTATGGCCTGGGAAAGCAGTAGAAGATGGCCCAAGGTCTTGTCCTCTGCACCTGTGTGGGAGACCCAGAAAAAGCTCCCAGCTCCTGGCTTTGGATCGGCTCAGCTCCAGCCATTGCAGCCAACTGGGGAATGAACCAGTGAATGGAAGACCTCTCTCTCTCTCTCTGCCTCTCCTCTGTCTGTGTAACTCTGACCTTCAAATAAATAAATAAAAATCTTTAAAAAAAAAGGTAGAAACTGACAATAAGCTACAAAGAACATCACAAAGAATCAAGATTTGATCATCTCCGGGTGGAGAAATAGAAAAGATCAGGAAGACACCTAAACTGACCAAGGCCCATTTATCCTGGGGACAACACTATGGATGTTTATATGTTCTTGAAACTTGGCAGAAAAGAAAGATGTCAAGCATTCTCTTTCCCTGGGGCTGGATCTGTGACATAGTAGGTAAAACCCCTTACTGCAGTACTAGTGTCCCATATGGGCACTCCATTTCCAATCCAGATCTCTAATTCACCTGGAAATCAGCATAAGATGGCCCAAATGCTTGGGTCCCTGCTCCCATGTGGGATGCCCAGAAGCTTCTGGCTCCTGGCTATGGACTGACACAGCACTAGCCTTTCCAGCCATTGGGGTATGAGCCAAGTAGATGGGAGATTTCTCTGTCTCTGCCTCTCTCTCTGTAACTTTGCATTTCAAATAAATAAATAAATAAATACATAAATAAAATCTTTTAAAAATTCTCTTTTCCTTTTCATGCCTTATTGAATAAACTCAGGTTCCATGCAAGAACATAAAAATCTAACACTCAAATCATGGTACATAATTCCTAAATAATTGGGCAAAGTATAATTAGATTGCAGCAAGCTTCTACAAAGCACATAAAGGAGAACTAGCTCTGGGAAGCAGCCTGCTTAATCCACAGTTCACAAAGGAACCCAAATGAAGAAGCTTAAACAGGTTTCCAAGCCTTGACAATCACTCTGACTGTGGAGATGTGAAGCTTATGCTAGCTGGAGAATGAATGAAACATTAACAACCAGAAAATGTAACTCTGGAGGCTGCACACTTTCAGTAATGTGGAATCATCCAAAACTAGAGTAGCAGCTCAACACTCACCCAAAATGAGTTTAAGGTTCTGACCCAGGGTGTCTTTGACATTAGTTTTAACATCAAACATGAGATGTTTGTTGAACACTAACCAATTCTCCAATACCTATTGATTTCCAAACAATTCAGTTGTAACAGCATCTAGAGTCAGCAGAGGCCTCAAAGGCTAAGTGCTCGGTGCCTCAACAGTCCTCCCGCAGATGCCAGTGGAAAAGCCAGTGTTTGCTTTTTCTGGTTACTGCTCTCCATTGTGATGTTATCTAGGGATCCTGCCCAGTCACCTCATTAGCATAAACTTAGCTACTATCTTAAAAGTATGTGTCATACAGAATCAAAACACCCCCTTCAGATCAGAGCACAGCTCCACCTGCTGTTGTGGTCATTTGAGGGGTGAACTAGTGGATGGAAGACCTCTCTCTCTATTTCTCTGCCACTCCTTCTCTCTTTGTGTAACTCTGACTTTCAAATAAGAAAATAAATCTTTTAAAAAAAGCCACCCCTATCACTCAGGAAATTTCCAGTGTCTCTGGATCTGGATCTCTGTGCCAGAAAGTTAAGGCAAGTCCAAACAAATATTTTATTATACCAGGAACTGAAATAAACTCTATAAATTCACAAATTTTTCTCATCCAACAGAATCTGACCTTCCTATTCTCCATTTACACAAACCATGCTCTGATAAGATCAACTCTGTAAATGTAAAATCAAACTGCTGTGCATCCAAAGTCCATTTGCTTTCTAGGTTTCACATCACTTAGCTATGATGGTTTTCTTCTGCTTTTGTTAAAGTTTTATTTTTTCCCTTCACAAAGCTGAGAGAATACAGAGTGCATGAATTACTTCTATCTTGTCTCTTGAATATGAGCCTTTAAATTAGCTGACAGTGTCTCTGAGGAATAGGAACCACAGTAAGGAGGAAAAAGTTTTACTTTCCCAAGGTGTAAGCTATCTAGGTGGAGGGTATACAGCAGAGGTCCCAGTCTCAGGGACCCAGCTACTCCCATGACAAGTTCTTCCTCCTGCTGTTCTCCAAGTAGACTGACACAGAAGCTGCTATGCACACCACACTCCTAGGGGCTTTGATCACTGGGGGCATCTCGGGTCATTACCAACAGATGGTTATAAACCCAGACAATGGCAGAGTAGAGGGTTTATTGAGAAGACATCGCTTTAAATTTTCCAAGGAGAGCCTCAACTCTATTTCATGCTGATAAAACATCAGCACATAGTCAGAGAAATGGAGAGGTGCCCAGATTTTTTAAAAATTTATTTATTTTAATTTGAATTGCAGAGAAAGACAGATTTTCCATCTACTGGTTCACTCCTCCAAATGCCTGAAATGGCCAGACTAGACCAGAGTGAAGACAGGGGACCGAAACCAAATCTACAGGTTGCTTGTGAGCAGCAAAGATCCAAGAACTTGAGCCATCATCACCTACAGTCAGAGAATGAATTAGCAGGAAACTGGATTTGAAACATGGGAAGTCCTCAGACACTCTGATATGGGATGTGGCTATCCCAAGCAGCCTCTTAATCAAACATCTGCTCAAATGTCCACTCCAGGACATTATATATATATATATATATACATATATATATATATACACACATATATATATAATGTACACATTATATATACACATTATACATTATACATATTATACATAATATAATGTATGTGTATAATATACACATTATACATAATATACACATAATATATATGTACATATATATATTACACTGGGGTTTCTACTTTCTCTCCTAGTAAATACAAACAGAAAGTAAACCTTTCAAAGACTTATTGATTATTCTATAGAAAAAATCAATTAAAATAGAGAAGCTTAAGCTTAATTAAATATATCAAGGGGAAAATATTTTGTAGTGTTGAAATTTCAGTAGGGAACTTGGCATTTGGCAAGGTGGGGAAGAGAGATGAATATTTAGGGATTTACTGCCAGGCTTTACAGTATGGCTTAACATGGTTTATCCCATCTGAAACCCACAGAAAAATAAATCCAATTATGAGCTATCAATGAGTGGTACCAGGTGGGACTTTATAAAAAGTGTTTAATGGGTTTTCAATAGGGTGTCTGCTATAGAAACCTTTTTACATTGGCCTCTCCCCTACTGGCCACATGGTCTCTGAGCCACCTCAGGGCTCTGTCAATAAGAAGGTCATCATCAGATGCTGCCACTCCAAATTAGACCAAAACCATAAGACGAATAAAACTGTTTTCTGTAACTTGCGCAGTCTGTGATACTGTGTTACTAACAACAGAAAGCGGGCCCAGATCCCTAGAAGAGCTATGCCAGGAGGACCAGGTTGTAGGCTTGAGATCCTGATTCCCCCAACTCTGCCCCTCAGAAAGGAGGGACAGAGGATCCCAGAGATCACGGTTTCTCCTCACAGGAACACCATACATGCATTCTGAATTCTCCCTGAGGACAGTTCCGTCCTCCCCACACAAATTGAGGGGACCCGGAGCAGCACAGAAGGAGCTCTAGGTCTGAGCTGAAGTCTCTGAGTGCCGAGTGAGACAAAATGGCCAGTGTCCCGGCTGTAGGCTGAGCTCCCAGCCTGCAGGCCAAGGGGAATGGCCCCACACACTCACCCTTCCCCGGCTTCCAAGGCCTCCCCCTGCACTTCGGAGGACTGCAGTTGTGCGAGATGTTCACAGAACGACAAGCCTCACCCACCTGGGGCCTTTCTCAGCAGCAGAGTTGGAAAGCCCAGTATAGCGGAGCCAGCAAAGAAGATCACCATGGTTATGCAGTGTTGTCCTGGTGTGCTGAATAGACAGTTCTCACAGCCAGTAAGTGAACATGACGTCAGAGGAGATGCAACCAATCAGAATCGCCCTTGGCATGGGGACAGTCACTGGGGTCATGCAGAGTGAGGATAGTGAGGCATGAAGCCTGGACTAGAGTCTGAAGCCATCTCACCCTCCTATGGCCTTACTCTGCAGACAGCAGGGGGCTGGGTCACCTCCCTGGTGACCCCATGCACTGGGGTCCTGTAAACTGCAACAACAAAGTGCTCATGAGTTGCAACTTACAAATGTCTATTGGATCCAGGGCCTTTCTTTGTCTTCATAGTCTTGTTCTATTCTGCCCTTAGGTCACTTGAATATATATGAAGAATATTTAAAGATATTACATTTGTTTCATTTCCCTTAAGAATTTCTTTCCTGGTCTGTCGCTCCCCCTCTTCACGGGGGAATGACACTGGACCCTGCGCTGTTCTTTTGTCTGCTCGGCCCTTCCCGGGTTTGCTGCTGGTCCTTCCCGGGTTGGCTGCCATCCTTCCACCTCCGTGGAAGGGCGGCTCCCCCTGCCACTTTCCCCACTTCCGTGGGGGAAGGGCACACCACCGGCCGGCTCTCTCGGGGGCTGCTCAGATGTTATCCGGATGTTCCTGATGCATGTTGTCTCTCTCCTCCTTTATAGTCCTCTTCCACCAATCCCAACTCTGCTACCCACACGCCGAGTATGCTGCTCTCCTTCAATCAGGAGCAGGATCAGCTCCTGCAGGTTATTGGCCGAACTGGAGGCAGCTGTGTAGAAGTTGTTTACTCCTCTCCCAGTGCCATATTGTGGGAGAGCAGATGCATAGAATAAGTCTTAATTTCAGTAATTTAGTCTAGTCCGAGTGCTCCCCACACTGGTCTGTATTTGGTCACTTGCAATTGCTTCCTGTTTGTTTCTTGCTAGCACATAATGACCCACTTGATTGCATATATTGCTTGCTAATCCAGTAATTTTGCTTAATTCACTTATCAGTTTGGATTTACTTTTGGACCATTTTGGATTATCTTTGTATATAATAGTGTCATCTTCATATATTGACAATTTAGCTTCTTAAAAATTTTTCCTTATATGTTTTATTTTCCTGACCACATCTCCACTACATTTGTTGAGGAGAGACTGTGAGAGGAGCTCTAGCCCATGGAAAAGGTTTCAATGTTCTTTGTTTATTGTGCTATTAGTTTTTGTTTTAAAGAAGATTTTATTTATTTATTTTACAGGTAGAGTTGCAGAGAGAGAGAGAGAAAGGCTTTCCTTCCGCTGGTTCACTCCCCAGGTGGCTGCAATGGCCAGAACTGTACTGATCTGAAGCCAGGAGCCAAGTGCTTCTTCCTGGTCTCCCATGCAGGTGCAGGGGAAAGCAATTGGGCCATCTTCTACTGCTTTTCTAGGCCACAGCAGAGAGCTGGATTGGAAGAGGAGTAGCCGGGACTAGAACCAGTGCCCATATGGGATGCTGGCACCACAGAGGAGTAACCTACTGTGCCACGGAGCCAGCCCCTAGACAGTCTTTTTTTAAAGATTTATTTATTTATTTATTTGAAAGGCAGAGTTACAAAGAGAAAGAGGCAGAAGCAGAGAGAGAGAGAGGAAAAGAGAGAGAGAAAGAGAGAGAGAGAGGTCTTCCATCAGCTTGTTCACTCCCGAAATGGCAGTAACAGCCAGAGCTGTGCTGATCTGATCTGAAACCAGGAGCCAGGAGCTTCCTCCAGGTCTCCCATGTGGGTGCAGGGGCCCAAGCACTTCAGCCATCTTCTACTGTTTTCCCAGGCCATAGCAGAGATCTAGATCAGAAGTGGAGTAGCCAGGACTTGAACCGGCACCCATATGGGATCTCTACAGGCAGTGGCTTTACCTGCTATGCCACAGTCTACCCTCTGTTTCTTTCTATGTTTCTTATTTTAATTAAAAGAATGAACCCAAAATGATTGATTTTGCCTTTGATTCTAACATATTCACTGAAGCATATAAATTTTCTCCAAGAACTGATTTATATGGAATCCCAGGTACTCCTACCTTTGCTTCTACATCCTATACCTGTAGACCCCATCTGCCTCCCAATGGCCCCAACCCCATGTGCCTGTAACTATGCCAGACTCTGTGTGTCTCTAATCATGATCCTGAAACCAGTATATTCTCTGAAGTATACCATTTTATGTGACTGTTAACCCTGTCAGTCCTTTAGCTTTTGTCATTGAAGAATCTTTATCTCTCATCCAGCCCAGCTCTTAGAAGACTCTGTCAATTGTGCCTGCAACATGTGCTGGCTGAATGAGTCTACCACTTACAAGAATGACTGCTTCCTTTGTCCATATAGCCCACTTCAGGACTTCAGTGTCTCTAACCTTTCTGACCTACAGGGTGACTTTGTTTCTGTCCTGCAGTCTCTCCATTCCCTGTGTCTCAGCTCATATGAGCATTTGGTGACATCTGTCCTTTGTCTGAGAGGCATGCATTCCTTCAGGTGTCTCTGTGCCATTTATCTGTGTCCACTTTATGTTTCTTCCTTTTCTGTTGGTCCCCATGCCAAGTGGCTGCACATTAAGGATCTTCTGCCTCACAAGTCTTTACCTAGTGTGACAATTTGATTATCTGTTAACCTACTGAAAGAATCTTTATGTCTTAAAAGTTAGGTCATGGTAAACAAAGCCATTGGGTTATATGTGGGCATAAGTTTGTTTTCATGAGAATTGGATAAATAAATAGGGACATGGTTGCTGCATTGTATGTTGATACTATTGTAGCCTTTATGAGAGCATGTCAAGATATCTTGTAAAGCACCACTATATATTCTCACTTGCCATGAATAAGACTTTCTGGTGTTTTGTATACTTCTAAACCATAGTCATTGGCATTGATGTTTTATATTGTTAACACCCTTATAGGTGTGTACTTCCTCTGTTTTATTGATATGTGAATTTGCATTCACTTAATGTATAGTTCATGCCTTCTCATTATAATTCCCTAATCGTCAGCATATTTTATTTGTTTCTTTTATTCAGATTTTACTAAAGTTTTATCTTTCACAATAAGAGCAAATTTCAGGTGATTTAGAACATTTGTTAAGTTGGGTTCCCAAATCACTTTTTATTGTTTCCATATAGAACTTGACAGCTTCAAATTTCCATGCCTCTGTATAATTTGATAATCCATTTTTAATTTATCAAGTGTAAGTTTATGGATAAAACTACTAACACTTTGAGTGGATCTTCACTGACAAATGAATCATGAATCTTCACAGACTTATTTTTCATGGAGAAATATGGTATTGTAGCATTTCACTGGAGTTCTATAAACTATTAATGTGAGAAGAGAACACAAAACTGCAGTGACATGTAAATAAATACTCAGGGATCACCTCACTCAGTAGCTGTAGTAGACTCATATCTATGCTCTAACCTCACACTGAGGGCCACACAACCTCATGAAAAGCAAAATTACAAGTTACTGTACATTATATAGAATCTTTCAAAATTCAGCTAAATTCTTGTACTAAATCTGCCATGTCAAGAGTTTCCTATACCAGATTATATCCATCCTTGAGGTTGTACCTCAGAACAGTTTTTCCCCATTTTGATTAGCATTGGGTTTATTCACATAGGATGTGGTCCTGTGTGCCCTTTTACCCTGTAATGTGCACAACATTTCAATACTTTCAAAGTTTCCCAGTGCTAGCATAACAGATTACATAGCAATTGATCTCTTCTGCCTCTTTCAGTGGAAGGACTTTCAGTGCTAGTCTCCTGTGAAGAAGATTTTCAGAGATTTATATAAAGCATTTTTGAATGATGCAACAAAATTTCAGCCCTTTCATTTCAAGAGGGTAGAGCTGATTTCTGTGATCTCCTCTAGCAATTTACTCTTTGTAGCACTCCCTCTCTGTCACCAGGTCTTTGATAGTCTTCTGAAATAGACTTTTAAATCTCTTTTTTTTAAAAAAGGATTTATTTATTTATTTGAAAGTCAGAGTTACACACAGAGAGATAAGGAGAGGCAGAGAGAAAGAGAGAGAGAGAGTTAGAGAGAGAAAGGTCTTCCATCTGCTGATTCACTCCCTAATTGGCCACAACAGCTGGAGCTGCACGGATCTGAAGCTGGGAGCCAGGAACTTCTTCCAGGTCTCCCACACAGGTTCAGGGGCCCAAGGACTTGGGCCATCTTCTACTGCTTTCCCAGGCCACATCAGAGAGCTGGATCAGAAATGGGCAGCTGGATTTGAACCAGCACCCATATGGGATGCTGGCATTGCAAGCATCAGCTTTGCCCACTAAACCACAGTGCCTGCCCCGGCTTTTTAATCTTTTAGTTCAAGCTCTTCATTTCCTTATGTAATTGTCCCAAGCCATGCTGATCTTCCTGGTTCTTTCTTCACCATCTCACTGATCATCAGCAGTCTCTTTGTACTGAGACTCTTCCCTTTTCAATAGACATGTCCTCCTATGCTCTATCACTACAATTAATCTACCTGTCAATGGTTGTTCTGAACTTTGGATCATTTATAAATTTGGTAATACATGAATTATATCACAACAGAGTAACTTTTCTTTGAGGTTATAAGTTATACACAATTTTTTACATTTATAGTATTCAAACTACAGTCAGTATTAAATGTGACTTGATAAACAAATTTTGACTGCCTCTTATGATATGCAGTCTGTATTTTACGCTATTATTAAGAGTCACATTTAGGAATTAACCCTAAAATATGTTGAATTTCAAGTCTTTTATTTGTGTTCAAGGGGCAGAGCTGTTTAATTTCTTGGAATTTATTATCATAGAACAAAAAGGCTTCCTTATGATACCACAATATTTCAAAATGAAGAATTTTTAAAGATGTTATTTATTTATTTGAGAGGTAGAGTTACAGAGAGAGATAGGAAGACACAGGGATAAAGGTTTTCCATCCATTGGTTCATTCCTCAAACAGCCACTATGGCTGGAGCTGGGCTGATCTGAAGCCAGAAGCCAGGAGCTTTTTGGGGGTTTCCAATACAAGTGCAGAGGGCCAAGTGCTTGGGCCACTTTCCACTGTTTTTCTTTGCCATAGCAAAGAGCTGGATCAAAAGAGGGGCAGGACATGAACCTGCACCAATATAGGATACCAGCACCACAGGCAGAGATTTAGTTTACTGCAACACATCGATGGACCCCATAGGCAGAATTTTAAACTCCTGAGTCTCATAGAAAAAAATGATAGCAATTTGAAAAAGAAACAATTTTCAACTTTCTTTGGAAAAAAATTGACTTCATATAACATGAGACTTTGGAAAAAGCTAATCTACAGCTGGACATGAGAGTGAAAAGATTATTTTTCAAAAGAGCATTATGCTTAAGATTGAAATGTGTTAAGATTAACATTTACTTCTTTAGCAATTATTTTACAATGGACTTATAGCATGTGATAAAAATCAGTCTCAACAGAATATTCTCTGGGACATTTACTGAAGATTTTTTTTTAATAAAAAAAAGCTAGTATTCTGGGAGTGCTAGGTGGTATTCTGCTAGACAAGATTTATCAGAGGGGATTTTGTCTAATAGGAGATTGCTGTCAATGTGCATTTTCAGAACTGTACCAGGCTGAAGCCAGAAGTGAAGAATGCAATCCATGTCTCACATTTAGGCATAAGACTTACTTGAGACATTTCCACTGCCTCCCAGGGTCTGCAAGTATGAATAAGCCTTGTTCAAAGTAGAGACAAATGAGACTGTCAATTTTATTTGTCTTCACGAGATGCTTAGAGGACAATCTATAAGAAGGGCCAGCGCCGCGGCTCACTAGGCTAATCCTCTGCCTTGCAGCGCCGGCACACCGGGTTCTAGTCCCAGTCGGGGCGCCGGATTCTCTCCCAGTTGCCCCTCTTCCAGGCCAGCTCTCTGCTGTGGCCTGGGAGTGCAGTGGAGGATGGCCCAAGTTCTTGGGCCCTGCACCCCATGGGAGACCAGAATAAGCACCTGGCTCCTGCCATTGGATCAGTGTGGTGCGCTGGCTGCAGCGCACTGGCCGCAGTGGCCATTGGAGGGTGAACCAACGGCAAAGGAAGACCTTTCTCTTTCTGTCTCTCTCACTGTCCACTCTGCCTGTCAAAAAAAAAAAAAAAAGAAAGAAAGAAAGCTGGAAATCAGGGCTCAAGAGTGGCTCCAGTTCGCTGCATCTATTCATTTATTTCTAATATGTATATTTGATGTGAAAGTGATCAATCCAGCTCTCTGCTATGGCCTGGGATAGCAGAACATGACCCAAGTCCTTAGGCCCCTGCACCCACATGGGAGACCAGGAAGAAGCACCTGGATCCTGGCTCCAGATTGGCACAGCTCAGCCATTGTGGCCATTTGGGAGTGAACCAATGGAAGGAAGACCTTTCTCTTTGACTCTCCCTCTCACTGTCTGTAACTCTACCTTTCAAATAAATAAATAAAATCTTTAAAAGAAAGTGACTTTTCAGATATTTATCAACTGTTTAAATTGAAGAGTTTCTTATTGTTGATTAAATTTTTGATAAATTTTAAATACAATTCCTCTACTGTTTCCTTACATGGCATTTTTCTTCCACTATTTGAACTGTATCTTTTCAAATATTCATTCATTCATTTATTCATTTATTCATTCATTCATTTGAAAGGGAGAGCAACACACATGGAGAGAAAGTGAGAGTGAGAGCACAAGAGAGAGAGAGAAAAGAGGAAAGAGGAGAGATAGGGAAATATCTTCCATCTGCTGGTTCACTACCCAATTGCCCACAATAACTAGGTCTGGGCCAAGCATAAGCCAAGAGCCAGGAAGTTTATTCTGGTCTCCTACGTGGGTAGAAGGAACCCAAGAATTTGGGGCAATTTCTGCTGACTTCTCAGGCACATTTCGAGGAGGCTAAATGGTGATCATTGAGACTATAAATGTTGGCTTTTATTTCTGAGGCAGGCATTCTGAGTATGCACTGTCATGATGTCTGCAACTCTGAAGTGGTTCACAGAAAATGCACACATAAATAGATGAAGCAAAACCCACAAAACTGTAGCAAGTGTTGAACTTAGTGAAGGTGCATGGGTGCTCATTGTGTTTTCCTTACTTTAAAAAAAAATTTTTTTTTTTGAATACAGGCACAGAAACTTGTCATTTTTACTTGGGTAACAAAGGGTCTCCAAATTATATTGAAAAATAAATCCTAATTATCACTCCTGTAAAAAAAATTTAGCATACTTTTCACAAATGATTTATGTAAAAGAGAAGAAAATACACATAATTTTATAATATCTTACTTTTTTATTCCCTACCATAGACAGTAACTTTGTCTTTTGTTTCCTTTCAGTTTTCTACAATTTCCAACCTTTACCTGTATTTAATACTGCTTTAATCTGCTAAAGACATTAACTGATTGCTTTCCTAAATCTAAGGAGTATATAGTTTTAGTATAAATATATATCACATATTTTTGTAAAATTTGACAAAACCGAATAAGCATGCCTTGCTTTAAGTCCATGCTCCTTCCACTGTTTATAAAATCTGATTTAATGATCAAAAATTCTCGGTTGTCACTCTTCAGTTATAACAGTCTTCTTTCTGCACTGCCACTCACTTTTTACATAATAACAAGCAATAGAAAAACCAAAGAAATTATGTTAATCTTGGTTCTTCCTTCTGACACTATAAAATAATGTGACCTTTTTTAAAAAATGAAAAAAAATACATCCAAAACTCAATACATTCAAATGAGCTGAGTTCCTTTAAGGTAGTCACCTTTGGAAGGCCACAGTTCATTCTGTGAACTTCACTGCCACTGCTCAAAATACTCTTTTGGTATTGCTTTCAAAGACATTTGCATACACTCTGCATTACCTCAGATCTAATTTTTGGAAATGGCCAAATAATGCTAAAAACAATCAGCTTGCTAAAATATATTTTTTCTTTTTTAAAACAATGCATACTCATAAAGTTAACAGTGTGCATGAGTTAACTTTGAATGCAATTATAAAAGAGCAAACCCAAGAGGTTTTGGGCAATGGTAAACTGCTGGCATCAGGAAATAACCTTCCAGCATGATCACTATGCAAGGTAACAATTCATTAAAAAAATTTAAGGTGTACAAACTTTATACATTTCATACATACAAATTTGGGAGCACAGTGATTCCCTTCACCCTATCCTCCCTCCTGCCCATACTCCCACTCTTCTTCCTCCCTCTACTCTTTCTATTCTTATATTTTTGTTGAAAAGGTATCTCTGTTACAGTGCAACATTTTATAAGAAATACATGTCTACAAAGAAGTGAAACAATATAGATATGCCTTACATCAACAGATACTCTTCTTACTCTGAAAATAATTGAACCACTGTAAATGATATGAATCAGTCAAAAATATGTTTAACAGAGCCCTACAGGGCACCTATATAAGACAACATTCAATGTATATATATTTGACACTGCCCAAGTGAGGATATTAATTTTTGAAGAACATTAGACACAACTTGAGGTCTTTTATTCCATGAACGATTGAGGTGGGAGTCTCCATGTATCGCCATTTTCACAGATACATCTTAAGTCAAATGAAAGTTCCCAAAAAGACAGAAATCCCCAAAACTGAATCATCAGACTATGTACCAAGTCTTTCTTTCTTCAGATGAACAAGGTTAAGAGTTCTATGTTCATTAAAAGATTTACTAAAGATAATACAAGTTGTAATATAGTTTGTAGACATGTTTGTAAATAATACCACAAATTTCAATTAGGATTTTATGTGTTAAAAAGCTTTGAAAGTGTTTAAAAATAAATAGCACAAACATTCATGATAAAACAAATAGTGCTGTGCCTGTTGAAATGTGTTTCCACATCTATTATAAAAGAAACAACCGCTGTTTCTTGCTGTCAATCAGCAACTTCTCACCTTTTTTTTAGTGTCATATTTTTAGGTAACTATGGCCAGTTTAATTCTAATAAAATAACCTTAGGATGTGAACTTAAAATATTTTTTTCCATTTCCTTAACCCAAAGAATGATCATATGAAGCATACATCATATATACTCATCTTTGTATATTATGAAAAAGGTGAAAATAAATGAAGATTCAGATTAAATGAACTGTTTTTAATAAGTTATAAGTTTAACATTTTAATGTTATATGTCTTAAAGTAAACATTATTAAAAGTAAATTTTATATTCATTAAATAAAAGTTAAAAAAGTAAATTTTAATTAATTAAAAACAAAATAGTAAAACCACTGCTAAAATTAAAAAAAATAAAAGAATGAAGAAAAATCACATCATGATGTAGAAAAATCTACTTGGTTTGCATCATTTGGTATCATTAAGTAGAAGAATATTTAATGAGACAAGTTTCATAACAGACCTCTTCATGGTCAAAAATGCTTTCTATTAAATATTAACATGTAATGAAGGATACAGAAACTCAGGAGGTCAGACTCCAAAGAAGCATCCACACTTCCAGAGTGTGTGGTTGACCAGAAAAGTCCATAGTCAGCTGTAATTTAGGAAGCAAGAGAACTAATAGACCTCTGCCTATTCCAGAAAAAAAGACTATTACAAACTTCAGATTTACATCTGGCTGTAAAAAACTAAGATTCTGAAAGAGCATAAAAGTTTTATTTTAACCACATATTTACAAAAAAAAAAAAAGCAATTCATACATGAAAACTGGGTTTCCCTTGGTTTTAATACATCAAAAGGACATAATCCAATCTAACTCATGCAACACTTTCAAAGGTACAATGCATTGGAAATATATTTGCCATTGTAGTGGACATTTCTACAAAGCAAATGCCTATGGGTGCTTCTGAACTTGCAAAAAAAAAAAAAAATCAGGCACCACAGTTCTCGAAGATGGCTATGTTTCATACATGGTGGAAACAATGAAGACAGCCTTCAGGAGTCTCAATACGCATTGCAACATGATTTCCTCTCCCTCAGTTTGCTTGCTGACTTCCGGTCACTTGATTAGAAGGCCTGTTTTTTCATTGCTTCTTTGCTAACTGCTGTTGGTACTTTGTAGGCTACGCATTTTAAACCTCTGTAAAGAACATTAAAAGCTACTTCATGAAATTTAATTTTGTGCTGAATATTCTTCAAAGAACTTTATAAATAATATTTTAATGAGTTCAAATTCACTTTTTGTTATATCATATTGTTGCTTTCTCCAACTTTATTCACAAATGATCTAGTTCCAGGTAAATTTCAGAGGTATCCAAGCACTGACACTCTTCTAATAAAGCCAACCACCACAGGAAAAGCCCCCGAACAAGAGAAAGAATCCATAAGCTTTGAAAAACACACCTACCAAAGGCCAACCGATGAGGACTACAAATACACCACCCAGGAAAAATCCAGTGGCTTTCATTTTATGTGTTTGAAAGAATCTGAATGTTCTTTCTAAACCAATTACAAAAGCCAAGCCAGCCACAAACAAAACATTTCAATAGGAAGTAACACTTTGTCAAAAAAGAGAACCATTCCAAAGAACAGGAAAAACACTCCAAATCCTGCAATCCCATTCCAATTTTCTGGGTGTCTGTTAAGGAGATCATGGCTGTGGTGGTAAGGGCAGCAGTGGCAGCAGCTAGGAATGCCAATGGTGGGAAGCTGAGTCAGGAGAAATGAACCCATTTTTATTTGTAATCTCAGATCTCAAATGGGCACTCAACACTGGTGAGTATTACACTATACTTCCCAAGGACATTGGTTTCTCCACTATCCATATTACTTTTTCAAACCCTTTTCCTCCTCAAATTTGTATCACCCCTGACTGTCCCTTACTGTCTACTGATGACCTGGCTCATACTTCATTGAGCAAGTATAATGAATGAGTTGGGAACTCTCTAATATTGCTACCATGCAAGACACCTTCCCCACATATAAATTCTACCTTCTCTCTCCTCTTTCAACAGATGATGTGTTCCTGATTCTATAGGCTTCTCACTTGGGTTTTGGATCACACCCTCAACTACTTCTGCAAAAAATTTCCTTCTCTATTAAGTATTTATGCAGAAAAGAAGGAAGGAAAGAAGGAAAAAAGGGAGGAAGGGAGGGAGGAAAAAGGAGAGGGAGAGGAGGGAGGGAAGAGAAAAAGATGTTTCCTTGATCACACCTCCTTTAGAGTTACAACTTCAATTCTCTCCTTTCTTTCCCTAAAGTGCTTTCTACAGTCATTCTTTCATTCCCTCACTTTTTATCCTCTCATCTCATCAGTCTGCTCTAACTGGACTTTATCCTCATCATTTCATAGAAGCTGTGCTAAGCAATATCACCAACAACTTCTATCTTGTCTAAGTCAATGTCACTTCCCTGCCTTTATCTTAAACTCGCAACAGCATTCAGCTGTTTTGCTACTTTCTTCTCCTTGGACCATTTTCTTTCTTTTTCTTTTTTTTTTTTAAGATTTTTTTTTATTTACCTGAAAGGCAGAGTTACAGAGAGGCAGAGGCAAAGGCAGAGGCAGAGAGAGAATCTTCCATCCACTGATTCACTTCCCAAATGGCCACAACACCCAAAGCTATGAAGATCTGAAGCCAGGAGCCAGGAACTTCTTCTGGGTCTCACACACAGGTGCAGGGGACCAAGGAGCTGGCCCACCTTCTACTGCTTTCCCAGGACATGACAGGGAGCTTGATTGAAAGAAGAGCAGCCAGGACTAGAACTGATGCCCATATGGGATGCTGGCACTGCAGGAGACGGATTTAGCCAATATCCCATGGTGCCAGCTCTGAAATATTTTCATTCTCTTATTGTACCACATTATCTCAGCATTCCCCTCCTCATTCTGCTCTTCCTTATTATTTTTTGTTATTCTTCTTTCTTAACTAATTGTATATGCACAGTTAGTTCACAACATTGGATACAATTTTTTAAAAAAAGATTTATTTATTTATTTTGAGAGGTAATGTTACACATAGAGAGAGGGCCAGCCAGAAAGATCTTCTATCCACTGGTTCACTCCCAAATGGCTGCAAGGGCTGGAGTTGTGCCCATCTGAAACCAGGAGCCAGGAGCTTCTTCTGGGCCTCCCATGTGGGTGCAGGGGCTCAAGGACTTGGGCCACCTTCTACCGCTTCCCCAGGCTGTAGCAGAGTGCTGGATTGGAAGCGGAGCAACCGGGACTTGAACCGGTGCCCATATGGGATGTCAGCACTGCAAGCAGTGGCTTTACTCGCTAGGACACAGTGCTGCCCCACTTACCAATCATTTTAAGGCTGCAGTAGTAGGGAGTGGGTGGTTTCTGAAGAATTCACAAATGCAGCTCATTCAAGTAAAGTGCTCCCACCCCATCGCACCACTATATACGCTGTTTTTGTTAATTAAAGGTTCTGGTGAGTTCTAAGCTGGCCAGCAGTGACTCAGGAGGCGAGCTTGTCTCTTTGCACTGCTAGACTCCAAAGACCTCGGCGCTCCCAATTTCGGAGCTCACTGCTCCTCACTCACCCTTCCTTGCCACCAGGACGCCAGCTCCCCGTGCTGCCAGGAGGCGATGAGTAGCCCCACAGGCCCAGGAGCACAGATGCCCATCCAGAGCCCACCCAAAAGCAGGCCCACCTCAGGTGTCACCTTCAGACAGTCACTGTCTCCTGCTGCGGGAGACTACCTGGCTCCACGTTGCAGAGTTCCTGGTTCACCCGCCCACTAAGGAGAGAAGCAGAGGCACAGCTGTGCTTTCTGGAAATCCGCTCAGCTAGGGGGCAGAGATTCCCCAGGCTGGGGGAAAGGAGGGCCTGAGCCAGCCTGCGCCATAGCTCTGTGGCCTGGAAAAATTAATCACCTTCTGCGGGCCTGCAGGTCGCGGCGTCTCGCCAGATGGCGCTCTAAGCGGTAGCTCAGATGTCAACAGCTCCCTGACTTCCAGCCAGTCAGTGGGCTTCAGTGCCCAGCACCGGCTCAGGTTCCACCCCTGCCGTAGGCCTTCAGTCAATCATCGCTCTAGAAGGGCGGGGCTGGCCCCGAGAGACCCGCCTCCACGCCGGCTGGCTGTAAAGGCTGCGGCCCGCTGAGGGCTGTGGGTTAGTAGTCTGTGTGTGCGGGGACTGGTACCGCATGACACCAAGAGTGTGGAAAAGCTGGAGAAGATGAACTGGTCCTCATGAGTACATGCGGCTTGCTACACACGCGGCACTTTGGGATACCCTGTAACCTGAACGTCTGCAGAAAAGCCAAGTGCACAATACAAATTTACTCCGGGAAATTGTATCTAGGAGGGCTGTGCTCGCTTTGTGAGTGTGGACACTCGGGGAGGGCTTGCAAGGAGGCAGGTGGAGCGGCCTTGTGTGTGGCTGAAAACCGTTTAGTCCCAGGAACCCTGGCCATGCTGTGCTCTTGATCATCCTGTGCTGCTGCTGGGAGGAGGGGGTGGGCGGGACATCGTTTACTTTATTTTAAAATCAAGATTGATATATTGAGGGTCCTTGTCTATTTAGATAAGAATTCTAAATATCGAGTTTCTGTAAATGAGAAAACATGGTACAGTCTAGCATTTAGAGTGTGAGAAAAATACACAGGAAGGTGAGGGATTTACCAAGAGGAAGGGGGTCAGAAATTGAAAGCGGCTGTGGCACACCAGGCTTTTCCAGGGAGTAGACCAGAGGCTGCAAAGGAGAGAGAGCACGTGGGTAGGAGAGCAGCGGCGGGGCAAACCAGCAGGCTCCAGAGGCAGCCAGAAGGCCCCACACCAAGAGACGTGGGGTGAACAAGGGCCATGTACAAGCCTTCACAGGTCAGAGCCACGGGGAGAGGAAAAACCGTGCAGGTGGGAATGACCACAAAACCACGTGGTGTGGGCAGACAGCGGAGGGGCTGCTAAAAAGCTGTGTGCCTGGAGGCTTGGGAGGGCAAGGGCAGGCCCAGAGGGCTCCATGCTTTTTATGCGCTCCCCAAAGGGGCATGATTAGTTGTCTGCTTGACAAGTTGGGAATACAGGTGGAATACATAGGGGTTGAGGGCATAGTTTTCCAGCTCATGAATCTGATTAACTTAATCTTGTATGCCTGCTCATATCAGGGGACGTGCTTTCACTGGCTGAAGACTTCCGTTTGAGTCCTCTCTCACTTTTTCATGATAAAGCTGTTCTCACACAGTCATGACTGTGGAACAAATCATAGTTCTGCAGTGTCTTCCTCAAAGGAGTGTTGTGGGTCAGAGGGGTGCGAGGCTGGGGGCCAGTCATCACTCATCACTCCCTATGCATGGTCTCTGGTGCATCCAGGACCGAAGGTGCAAAGCAATTAACCTTGCAAAGAAACTGCCACCATTTGTGGGCCAGAAATAGCATCTTTTTTTTTTTAGGTTTATTTGAAAGTCAGAGTTACAGAGAGGGAGAGGCAGAACAAGGGAAGTCTTCCAACCTCTGGTTCACTCCCCTAAATGGCCACGAGGACCAAGGACTGGGTGAGGCTGAGACAGGAGTTTCTTCTGGGTCTTGGACTAGGGCTTAGGGGTCCAAGGACTTGGGGCATCCGCCACTGCTTTCCCAGCTGCATTAGCAGGGAACTGAATTGAAAGTGGAGCAGCCTGGATTCAAACCATTGCCAACATGGGATGGGTGCCTTAACTCATGGTGCCAGGTCCCATCATCTGCTGTTTGGACTGTACAATATATTAAGATATCTTTGTGATGGGGCTGGTGCTGTGGTGTAACAGGTAAAGCCATTGCCTGCAGTGGTGCATTCCCATATGGGTGTGGGTTCAAGTCCTGGCTGCTCCTCTTCCGATCCAGCTCTCTGCTATGGCCTGGGAAAGCAGTAGTAGATGGCCCAAGTCCTTGGGTCCCTGTACCCATGTAGGAAACCTGGAAGAAGCTCCTTGCTTCAGATCAGCACAGCTCCACCTATTGTAGCCAATTGGGGAGTGAACCAGTGGATGGAAGATCTCTCTCTTTCTCTTCCTCTCCTGTGTACTTCTGACTTTGAAATAAACAAATAAATCTTTAAAAAATCATATCTTTGTGATTTTAAGGTAGTTCTGACCTTTACTCTTAACATTAGTAGTTACAGTCTGAGGAACTGAGGAAACTTCAGTAATTCGATGCTAAGTTTAAATATTAGGTCGATAAGATTGCTACTTGTTTTCGTCTCATTTGGTTTGTAGCTACTAGACAGCTTTATTGGATAAAAATATATTCAGCTGTAGTTGTGCTTTCAAACCTGTCTGCTTAGTGATTTTTTTTTTAAGATTAAAAGATTGGAAGACATGATTGAGTTATTTCTTGCAAAAATTCTTCCACTCCTGGGAAGACCAAAACCAGCAAGAAAAGCAAACAACAAACTTTCATTAATTAAATTGAGAATCCTGTGCTCACAAACCTGAATGGCTGAGCTGGAAAGCGGACCTGATATGTGCCCTCTTAACTGCAGAACTTCTCTTGCAGGCCTCCCCCAGAGGAAGCACTGCTTTGGTCAGAAGGATTCGAGGAGCTCCAGGCCAGCAAATATGAGTTAACCTTGAATTTGATCTACTGCAAATATTGCAAGAGTCTAGAAAGGTTGTGTCCCCACAACAAATGAGCAGCTCACAAGAGGAGAAATAGACTCAACAGTCACAGGAGCCTAGAACATCTTTTTAACCCCTTATTTTTTAGTATATTGACTCCAAGTGGGGAAGACAAATTAGCCTTAAACAGCACAGTGGTTGTGTTCTTGGTTGAGCTTGAGTCTGCTTTTCCATTGCATATGTTTACAAGATGCTTAGTTCTGAGAGAATTTGTCATTCCCCTGTGGACTTTTTTTTTTTTTTTTTTGCATCAACAGCAAACATAAGTATTTGTCTTTGTACTTAAGCATTTTGCCTACTGGCATCTTTGTCTTTAAGATTTGTTAAAATTTTATGTAAGTTATGTAACTTTCATGTATTTCATATGTATAGGTTTTGGAACATAATGATACCTCCCACTCCACCCTCCCTCCCACCCATTCTCCAATTCTTCTTCCTTCTCCCTTTGCCATTCCCTCTCTTAATTTTTTACAAAAAGCTAATTTCAGTGTATTTAATGATCATTCAGTTAATCCTACACTAAGTAAAGGAGCTCAACAATAATATGGAAAAAAAAAAAACTGTTCCTCAATGAAAGAGACAGGCTGTAAGTAATTATTGATTCTCAAAATGTTCACTCCAATGCATTACATTTCAGGTACTCTATAAGTTACCTCAGATCAGGGAAAACATAGTATCTGTGTTTTTAAGACTGATTTATTTGACTAAGTATAATGGTTTCCAGTTGCATCCATTTTGTTGCAAAAGACATATTTTTTTACAGGTTATTAATAATCTATGGTGTGTGTGTGTATATATATACCATAATTTCTTTATCCAGTCACAAGTTGATGGAGAACTTGATTGATTCCATATCTTAGCTCTTGTGAATTGTGCTGCAGTGAACATGGTGGAACAGATACGTTTTTCATAGGCTGATTTCTTTTTGTTTGGGTAAATTCTAGAAGTGGGATGGTGTATCATATGATTGGTATATATTCAGATTTCTGAGGTATCTCCATATTGTCTTCCATAGTGGTTGTACCAGCTTACATTCTCACCAGCTGTGGATTAGGGCACCTTTCTCACCACATCCTTCCCAACATTTGTTGTTTAATTTCTGTATGAGAGCCTGTTGAGGTGAAATATCATTGTGGTTTTGATTTACATTTCCCTGATGGTTAGTGATCCTGAGCATGTTTTCAAATATCTGTTGGCCATTTGAATTTCCTCTCTTGACAAATGCCTGAAAAGTCCTTTGCTCATTTCTTAACTGGATTTTTTTGTTGTTATTGAATTTCTTGAGCACTTTATAGATTCTGGATATTAACCCTTTATTAGTTGCATAGTTTGCAAATATTTCTTCCCATTCTGTCAGTTGCCCCCTTCCTTCACTTTGCTGAGGGTTTCTTTTGCAGTGCAGAAGCTTCTCAGATTAATAAAATCTCATTTGTCAATATTGATTTGATTGCCTGTGTTTCTGGGGTCTTTCCAAGGATCTTTATCTATGTCAATGTCAAGCAGAGTTTCCCCAATATTCTCTAAGAATGACGGTATTGGGTCATAGCTTCAGGTGTTTGACCCATTTTGAGTGGATTTTTGGGTAAGGTATAAGGCAGAGGTCTAGTTTTATGCTTCTACATGTGGAGATCCAGTTTATCCAGCATATTTTTAAGAGACTGATTTAATATGAGAAACCACATAACCCTGAAAGTATACACTACATAATGTTCCTGTCAATTTCTTCATCTTGATAATGTTTTGTCACTCTGTTTGAAACAGAAATGTTTTAACATAGAGTAATTTCATACAGGCACTCTGAAAAAACAAATAGAACAGTTTGTGTTATCTGTCATGACATCACTTGAAACAATCCCCCAAATTTTCACTGGAGCATGTCTCTTGTACAGGTGCTGTTATTCAACCACAATATTTTACCATTCATGGTTCAAATTTCTATCATTGTGTTGGAGAGAAGAGAAACAGTAGTGAATTTCTGGGACATGACAGGTATCATAGATGGAAGTGTACAATGTATATTTGGGTGGTGTGGAACAAGGAGGTGCCTACCCTGTGCCAGGTGTCACAGTATTTCTAACTTTGTTTTCCTATGTAAGCCCAAAATCACAGCTAAAGGAGTTAGCCTGATCTTATAGAGCATCCCTGCCATTGAATCGGTAAGCTTTAACATGTACAGATTCCTCAATTCTGGCTTAGATGCTTTTTGACAGCATAAGAAAGTAATTTACTACATGGTGACTACCATTTTTTTCCTTTTTTAAAAAGATTTTATCCATTTATTTAAGAGGTAGAGTTACAGACAGTGAGAGGGAGAGCCAGAGAGAAAGGTCCTCCATCTGCTGGTTCACTCTCCAAATGGCCACAACAGCCAGAGCTGAGCTGATCTGAAGCCAGAAGCCAGAAGCCAGGAGCGTCTTCTGGGTCTCGCAGGGCCCAAGCACTTGGGCCATCTTCCACTGCTCTCTCACACCATAGCAGTGAGCTGGATTGGAAGAGGAGCATCCAGGACTAGAACCTGTGTCCATATGGGATGCTGGCACCACAGGCAGAGAATTAATCCACTGTGCAACAGTGCTGGCCCAACCACACAAATTTAACCTGATTTTTAACATCTTAGTTAAGGTGAAGTTTGCAGTCATTCAAGGTGACTGTAACAACTCAAAAGAGCTTCTTCTTGGCCTTACAGATAAAAAGAGGAATCGCCTGGAGTTAAGAAATGCACTGTAATCTGAGGAAATGGCATTAAGCAAAGGTCTGATTTTTGGCTCATAATCCATCATGACCAGACCATACAATATTTGGAGATAACCCATCTCAATGAAAGTTTACAAAAATAATTCATGGAATTATTTTTATAATATTATATAATTATATAATATTCAGTTATAATTATTATGTCTTGCAAGATAGGACCCATTGCTCACTGATGATATCATTAATTTATTGATTGGCTGAATGATGCACGGACTCTTTAAGATTTATTTGAAAGAAAGAGTTATACAGAGGTGGGGCAGAGGGAGATCCTCCATCTGCTGGTGCACTCAATGGCTGGAGCTGGGCTCAATCTGAAACCAAGAGCCTGGAGTTTCTTCCAGGTAACTGTAGTAGAGAGATGTATTGGAAGTGGACAGCTGGGACTGGAGTTGAAGCCCATATTGGATGCTGGAACTGCAGGTGGCAGCTTTACATGCTATGCCACAGTGCCAACCCCCAAAAATTCTTAACTGAAACTGCATGCCCTTGGGGCCAGTACTGTGCAGTAGCTGGTTAAGCCACCACCTGCAGCACTGGCATCCCATATGAGCACAAGTTCGTGTCCTAGCTACCCCACTTCCAATCTAGCTTCCTGCCAATATCCCTAGGAAAACAGTAGAGGATGGCCCAAGTGCTTGGGACCCTGCACCCACATAGGAAACCTTGAGGAAGCTTCTGGCTCCTGGCTTTGGCTTGGCCCAATCCCAGCCAGTGTGGTCATTTGAAGAAGTGAACCAGCAGATAGAACATCTCTCCCTCTCCCTTTCTGTCTCTCTTTCTCCTCTCTCTGTATTTCTGCATTTAAAATATATAATCCAATCAAAAATGTATTCTCAAAATGTAACTGAAGGGGCCGGTGCTGTGGCATAGCAAGAAAAGCCACCTGCAGTGCTGGCATCCCATATGGGCACCAGTTTGAGACCCAGCTGCTCTGCTTCTGATCCAGCTCTCGGCTATGGCCTGAGAAAGCAGTAGAAGATGGCCCAAGTCCTTGGGCCCCTGCTCCAAAGGAAGGAGACCTGGAAGAAGCTCCTGGCTCCTGGATTTGGATCAGCCCAGTTCTGGCCATTGTGGCCATTTTTGGGAGTGAACCAGTGGATAGAAGTCCTCTATTGTTCTCTCTCTGAATCTGCCTCTCAGTAACTCTGCCTTTCATATAACAAAATGAATATTTTAAAAAACATGTAACTGAAAACAAATCATGTAAATATTCTAGGTGGGACTGAACAAAAATATCCTCAGGCCAAGAGCTATTTTCTCCAGAAGAGCCATTGAAACAGTAGCATTGATTTTGTTCTGCTTGTTTACGCTCCAATGTGAATTTGTTCTTTCCCCTTCATATATTCACCACCTCATCAAGGCTTCATTTGTGTCATGCCAGTTTTACTTCCTAGTATTTGTGTGTTCCCTTGAATTAGATTTTCTTCCAATATGCCTTAAATATGGAGTAAGATTTCTTTTTTTTAAGATTTATTTATTTATTTATTTATTTGAAGGTCAGAGTTCACAGAGAAAGAAAGGCAGAAAGAGGGAGAGAGAGAGAGGTCTTTCATCTGCTGGTTCACTCCCCAGTTGGCTGCAATGGCTGGAGCTGAGCCTATCTGAAGCCAGGAGCCAGAAGCTTCTTCCAGGTCTCACACACAGGTGCAGGGGCCCAAGCCCTTGAGCCATCTCCTACTGCTTTCCCAGGCCATAGAAAAAAGCTGTATTGGAAGTGGAGCAACTAGAACTCAAACTGGTGCCCATATGGGATTCCAGCACTGCAGGTGGTAGCTTTCCCCACTACACCACAGCACCAGCCCCAGATTTCTTTCCATAAACACCATTTTACCATATATTGTTCTCTATTAAAATATTTCCAAATTACCTTAGAGCACTGGATTTATGTTAATGAATAAGATTATGATCATACGGAATTAACTTTCTGGTTAACCAGGTAACCATCACCCCTTAGTTCCTCAGTTACTTCACTCTAAGGGAGTTGACTGGATCCCTAAAAACACTTCCAGCTCCAAAACCCTGTCTGGCTTTGGATGTTCCTTAGAGTCTGTCCCTACCCTGACAACTTTATTTTTTCCCCAAAAGTATCTAATGTAAAATCATAGCTTCAATGTTTTTGCTGTTTATTCTAATTGGGAGGGCAGCAAATACTGCTATAAAAGCCATTAGGATTTTACTTTTGATGACCTTCTGTCTGGATTGTTCCCCTTTCCCTTAATCTTCCCTTATCTGATCCATTCTTCAAGATCCAGCTCATCTTCTTAAGGCACAATAGTTCATTAATCTCTGGCCCAAGCTTGCATTCAAAATATACTCATCGATTGCCTACTCAAACAAGGCCCTACTGACACCCAGAGGAATAAAAGAAATTCCTACCCATGTGGAATGTACAATCTTGTGGGTTCAAATGTCAAGAACAAGTTACCAAATAAAGCAACAAGGTAGTTCTAGATTATGACAAATGCTTGCAAGAAAACAAAAAAACTAAGTGATGAGGCAAATGGGAGACTTGATTGCCTGGGAAGGCACATTCTATATGCTCCATGAATTTGTATTGACTGAATAAACTACAGGCTCTGCCTTTTAATAACAAATCCTCTTTGAATAGGATAAATGTGAAAGTTATTTTAGCTAGGTCACAACTTTCTTTCTCTCTCTAGTTCCAAAACAATTTTTGCCTATAAAAACCAATCTAAACAAAATATAATATGTGATATTTTAAAATTAGGAGTCATTGGTTTATTTACTTTTTAGAATTTATATATGTAATGGGAACAGATTTGATGTATTTCATATACACAATCTTAAGAACATAGTGATACATCTCATCCTCCCTTTCTTCCCTATCTCCTTCTTCCTTTTTCCAAATGATCACATCTGCCAGGGCTGAGCTGGGTTGAAGGACACTAGGAGACAATAGCTTCATCGGGTCTCCCACATGGGTGCAAGGACCCAGGGACTTGGGCCATCTTCTGCTGCTTTCCAAGACACATTAGGGAGCTAGATTGGAAGTAGAGCAGCTGGGACCCAAACCGTTGACCATATGAGATGTCAGTACCACCCACAGAAACTTAACCCACTATGCCATAATGTTGACCCCTTTCCTTCATTTGAGTGGTTACAGTTGCATTAGAGTTTTCATTTTGTTGCCTATAATTCATTGCTATTTTATACAACTACTCCTGAATTTGCTTGTTTATCTTGAACTCTAAGACCTCATTGGATTTATTGGTTTCAGGATTTTTTTGTAAATTCTTGAATTTGTTTTGCTTTATAAAGACAATCATTTCTTTTGCAAATATAGGCAGTCAAATGTATAATTGTTGCCTTAAGCCCTGTCAGATAATTCTAACATCTCTGCTTTCTCATTGTTGGTATCTACTTATTGGGTTTATGCAAGTTGAGATTTGCCTGGTTCTCGGTATGACAAGTGCTTTTCTGAGTCTGAGTGAGTAATTATGATGAGAACCTACATCCTATTTAGCCAAACATTCTGCAGCTGGTTTGGGATGTGCTTTTTCTATAGAAGCAGTCCTGCTTTGTTCTCAGATTGGAGATAAGTCCAGGTTCTGTGCTGGCTTATGTTGACACCCAACAGGGAGAGACAACCCTAAGCAGATCTGTCTTGTGAGGCTGCTCCTTTCCTGATCATTTGGCTTAGGAAACAGAGCTTTTGTTGGGACATTTTTTGTCTTTCTCCTGGCACTTCTGGGTTACCAGTTGTTGGGGCCCAAGTGTGACATATATTAGGCAAAAGGACAAGCTAGAGAACTTTCCACCATCTCATCTCATTCCTTGGGTCTAGTCTCCGGTTGTTTGTCCTACATCTCTCTACATTTCATCTTTTTTTTTAAAGATTTATTTTTTAATTTGAAAAATGGTTACAGAAAGAGGAAGAGAGAGATCTTCCATCCATTGGGTCACTCTCCAAATGGCCACAACATTCAGGGATGGGCCAGACTGAAGCCAGGAGATGGAAGCATCTTCAAGGTCTCCCTTGTATGTGGTGGGGACCCAAGCATTTTAACCATCCTCAGCTGCTCTCCCAGGCACATTGGTAGGTAACTGGATAAGAAGCAGGTGGAACACCAACTTGTTTCCAGATGGGATGCTGGCATTGCAGGCAGCAGCTTAACCCACTATAACACAGTGCTGGCTCCTACATTTCAGACTTTTTATGTTTGTTTCCTCCATAATGTACAAATGTTTTAGTTGTATTCAAAGGGAAGAAATAGGGAAAAGTGTGTGTATTCCATCTCCCAGGAAGTGAACATCTTCTCTACCATTTTTTTCTTTTTAATATTTTGATTACCATATTTCAACAAATTGGTTTCTTTTTCAATCCTGCATTTTTGTTTATGTGTTTCAGCATATCTGAATCATCAGGTAGTCATAGTAGCCTATGGCTCAGCACTACTATCTAAGAGAAAAAAAAAATTTAAAGAAGATCCAAAGGGAGCAAGAGTAAATGATTGGTTCAGCCCTTTCTTTAGAGCACACATTAGCTCCTCTAACTTCCAACCTCAGCAAGGCAACTTGGAGAAGGGAAACATAACTAGAGATAGGGTGGTGGCTTTTTATAAAGATTCATTTATTCATTTGGAAGGCATAAGTACAGAGACAAAAGGAGACAGAGAGAGATAGGAGAGAGAGAGAAGAGAGAAAATATTCTTGGATTACTAAAACACTATTAATCACTTCCTGGCTTTCATTACTAAGTTTTTCTAATTTATCCATGAATACTAACCTAAGCTTAGGCAACAAAACGTATGCACACTTTTCCCATTTCACACATTAGCTGGCAAAGATGACATGCATGCTGCTACCTCCCTACTGCTCTAATGAATGACATGAGGCTTCCAAGTCAAATAATAACAATGCTACTCCCCTGCTCCACTTCTCAGCTCAACCCTGAGTCAAGGAAATACATCCTGGAACAGTGTACATAGTAAAATACTAAAACAAGGTTGATTTAGTGATCCTGCAATGACTGATTTTAGAAACAGAAAAAAGACAGAAATCTTAATCAGTCACATCAATCTTTAACCCATGTAACCCTCATCAACAGCAAACTCTTCCTAAAAACAATTAAAAATACTTAAAAAAAATTACCTATGAGTTCACTAGTTACTAATTAGAATTAAAATAATGAAATGAGTATTACCCAGAGATTGAAATGAAATAACTAAGAATTGGGAAATAATTCATAGCACCAGGTATGCCAGCTTGGAACAAAGACATTCCATATCTCCTCTCAGTGCAGGGCTTGCAGGATAGCCTATAGACAGTCATATAAGATAAAACTGCACTTGTCTTCCTCCAGCCTGTGGCAAAGAATGTCCACAGTGAATCAGATAGCTGATTCTGTCAGTGAGGCTGCTGATGACAATAATGAATGAGTAACCCACTGTAATGCATCATCAAAGATTCAGGAACCACTGAGGAACTAAGAGATTGAGGTCTCAGAGGGGATACTGTCTGCACAACCCAGACAGACAAGGAAAGAGAATGTTTAAAGACAGATAGATTAATATCAGTGCTTAAATAAAAGTATTTGTGAGCTCAATGAAAATAAAACAACTTTTAAATACAAAGATTTGAAAATACAAAAATATTTAGATAAATTATAAATGTAATGTGTACAAACCATGACTGTTTCCTTTTGTAACTGATAAAATTTTAAAACAGTCCTGCTTTGCTGTAGCATTAGCAAAGCTACATAAAATTGATAGCTGTAGTATCAAATTAAGTTGCCCAAGAGATTAAGCTTCTCAATGGATTGATTGCATTCCTAACCAGATTGTGTGTGTGTGTGTGTGTGTGTGTGTGACTGGAGGTGGGTGGCAAGGTGATTAACCACCTTCTAAATAACTAAATATATAAAGTTGGATTTACAATTATATTGGTGCCTTAAAAACCCAAAAAATAGATAGAGATGCCAAGTAAACCTCAAAGGGTGAGAGTCAGTGACCAGTGCTCCTTTTCCTCCATACAATTTAGGAGAATACTGGGTTGCATAATAATCTCTTTACTATATAACAAATGCCTTTATCTTTTACCAAATTGTTATACTTTCCAATTTGAATTTCTCCTCCTGGTTATGTTCAATTTGCAGTGGATAATATTTTTGTTTTACAAATTTAGTTACTTATTCGAAGACAGAGTTACAGCAAGAGAGAGTGAGAAGGAAGAGATCTTTCATCCTCTGGTTTACTTCTCAAATATCTACAGCATTGCAGAGTGGGTCAGGCAAAGCCAGGAGGCTGAACAGTGGATAATCTCATTAGTCATTAATTTAAAATAGAAAGGTTTATTGACATATGCTATGATAAAATCCAATAAAAGAAAAAAGCAATAAATATTGCTACCTATAATTTTAGTTAGTCTATAAATATTGTATAACTACAATATATATACTTTTGTACAATATTACAATATATAATACCAGGGATATACTATCAAAAATGAAGCTACTGATACTCAATTATTATAAACAAAAAAATTGGTAACTATACTGATTCTGAACAATAATAGAGTGATTCTATTTTTAAATTTAAACATTTTCATGAACTCAAATGATTCTTTGTAGCTCCTAATAAGCCCTGGCAGTCCTATGTTGTTTAGCACTTCATCTTCAGTGCCAGCATGATTATTACACTGCTAACAATGCAGTAGAATTGAAGACCTGACAGTCACAAAATGTTTCACAGTCATATGAACCTCACCTTAAGATAGGAATGTGTAGAATAAATCCTTTAAATAGAAAGATGGTCTTCTTATGTTACAAGAGAGAAAGAACTAGAGAGATAAAATGACTTGCCTATGTATCTTAACTGTTTTGGGCAGAAATAAGATGATTTCTAAGATTCTGACCACTTCCCTTTAAACTACTGCCTCAACTAGATGAGCCCATAATTTTAAGGACATCAAACTTAGGCACAATGAATTCACATGGATTTTTTAAGGTTACATGACAAAGAAGTATCAAAGTGAAATGTAAAAATCATTGTCCACATCTTTCTCTCTTCCTGATCCATTATGTAAGTTTGATTTACAATTATTCATTATTCAAATATCATTTACAACCAAGAATTATTTTTGCTGAATTTAACAATGAAACTGCTTTTAGCCATTAAGTCATTTTATTGGAAGAAATAGACATGGGTTTTTTGTTTTGTTTTGTGTTTTAATTTGAGAGGCAAAAAGACAGGAAGAGAAGGGGTATTCACCCTCTGGTTCACTGCTCAAATACCCACAATGTCCAGAGGTGGTCAAGGAGCAGGGAACCCAATCATTTGAGCCATCACACTGCTGCTTCCCAGAGGCCGGAACTGGGAATCACACCCATTAACTCCAGTGTGTGACACCAGCATCTTAACCACAGGGCTAAATGCTGTCTTCCAGACATGTTTTTTCATCAGTCATTTGAAAATGAAAGTTAAGTCAGACCTGAAATCTGAGATTTTGGAGTCCTCAGGCACATATAGGCAAGGTTATGCATGAGAGTTATTTAGGTGCTCAAGAGTCTGTAACTTAGAGAACAGAAGAGGCCAAACATCTGTGACAGGATATCAACATTTGGGAGATGTATTGTGCTCCATTAAGAGACTGAGAAAGACAAGTCAACAGATAGCAGTAGCACCAAGGGAGAATGCTATTCTAGAAGCTAAGGAGAAACATATTGAAAAATAAATTATTTCTTAAAGATTTACTTACTTATTTGAAATGCAGAGTGAGGGAGAGAGATCCATCTCTCATCTGCTGGCTTACTCCCCAAATGGTCACATTGGCTGGGGCTGGGTCAGGCCAAACCCAGGAGCTGGAACTCCATCCAGGTTTCCCATGTGGATGGCAGGGACTCAATGACTTGGATCATCTGCTTCTTTCCAGATGCATTAGCCAGAAGCTGGATGGGAAATGTAGCACCCGAGACTCAAGAGGGTGCTCATATGGGATGCCAGCATCACTGGTGAGAGAGTAACCTGCTGTATCACAGTACCGGTAGGTAAAGCAATTCAAAATGCCAGAGAAACATAAAATATCAAAGAAATGTCAAATAAACTTCAAGTGATGGCATTATGGTGCAGTGGGTTAAACTCCCACTTGGGATGCCTACAACACATATCAGAATGCCTGGGACTGAACTCTGCTTCTGCTTCTGACCCAGCTTCCTATTAATGTGCATGGGTGGCACCAGATGATGGCCCAAGTACTTAGGTCTCTAACACCCATGTGGGAGGTCTGAATGGAATTCCTGGCTCCTTGCTTCAGCCTGACCCAATCCCACCTGTTCTGGGCATTTGATGAGTGAATAATCAGATTAACCCCCCCAAACCCTGGTTGCACATGCACTCTCTCTCTCTTCCTTTTCTTCCCTCTCCCCCTCCCCTTCCTTTCCTCCCTCCTTCCTTCCCTTTATCTCCCTCCCTGTCACTCTGCCTTTCAAATAAATAAGCCTTTAAAAAATAAAAGTTAACAGGCCATTGGATTTATGATATCCATAATCATCTGACTAAAGATTTTGTATTTTATTCTTAATGAAATATGAATATTTCTTTTTGTTTTCTTAACCACTTTTGTACAGGAGAGTAACAACATAAAAACTGTTCTCCAAGAAGTTTTATCTAATCACTTCACATAGGATAGACTGAAATGAGAAGAGATTGTAAGACAGAATACAGTGGTGCAGATAAAAAGTGAAAATCAAACTAGAATGATATCATTGGGGACAAAATGAGGAAGGAAATACAATCAATATTTTGCAAGAAATGCAAATATATATTATTTATAGAAAATAGAAGAAAATGAGAGGTTTTCAAAAACTTGTGCAGAATTGAATTAAAGGACCTTTTCTTTGTGCAACCAACTTTGAAATCCATACATGTAACAGTCTTCAAAAACTTCATGGAAAATGCATATTATGCAAAAATGGTACATGAATATCAAAAAAATTTTAAAGTCTATTTGAATGGCGATTATACTGAGGGTTGGGAGGGAGAAGATACAGATATTCCATTTAATGTTTCACTCCCAAAATGGCCAGAATAGCCAGGTCTGGTCAGGATGAAGCTGGGGATCAGAATTCCATCTGAGTCTCCCACATGAGTGGTAGGAGCTCTAGCAGTTGAAACTTCTTCCTCTGCCTTCTCAGGTACACTAACAGGAAGCTGGATTAGAAGTGGAGCAGCTGGGACTCCAACCGTACTCTGATGTGGAATGCCAACATCACATACTTAACCTACTGCAATTAATGGTAAAACTTGTCTTCAAACAGTACTTTATACTTTGTGTGTTTATGTAGGTGCAAACAGTTGAAGTCTTAGTATAGAGTTGACCTTTTGTATATAAAGATAATTAAAAATGAATCTTAATGAAGAATGCAATGGGAGAGGGAGTAGGAGGTGGGACAGTTTGGGAGTGGGAAGGTGGGATTGGGGTTAAGAATTGTTAAATTATAGAAGTTGTACCTATGAAATTTATTTATTAAAAGCTTTCTAAAAAAATCTATTAACTTCCAACTGGGAAATCAATAATTAAGTCAAGGTGGAGTTAGTCATTTTTTTAAGGATTTATTTTACTTAGTTGAAAGACAGTTACAGAGAGAGGGGGAGAGAGAGAGAGAGGTCTTCCAATCTGCTGGTACACTCCCCAAATGACTGCAACAACCAGCTCATCTGAAGTCAGGAGCCAGGAGCTTCTTCTGGGTCTCCCATGTGGGTGCAGGGGACCAAGGAGTTGGACCATCTTCTACTGCTTTCTCAGGACATAGCAGAGAACTGGATCAGAAGAGGAGCAGCTGAGACTGGAGCTGGCACCCATGTGGGATGCCAGCACTGCAGGCTGGGGCTTTAATCCACTGCGGCACAGCGCTGGCCCCAGAGTTAGTCATTTAAACAGGCATGTAGTCAAATCATTAATGGCAACTTCTTCATTTCCAAACACAGAAATTATTTTAAATGGCTTTAGAGATGTACTTATCTAATACTGTGGGTGAGACCCCAGTAGTCAAAAGTTGTAATGACCACAAGCCAGCACTCCCTGAGGCAGCATGGAGACTGCAGGAGAAGAATGCAAAACACCTGAACCAGCCAGCCCTAGATAAAAGTGTGTGTGCAGCTAATGCAGGACTCACAATCTTTAGATGACAGATGCATGTTTCACAACCAGAAAGAAAAGAAAACTACCTGAGAAGAAGCAGAGAGATAGGAACAGGCACAGAATCTGGGGATTCTAGGGTATAGCCTCTTTGGCCCTCTATGGTTACCTTCCCTTAGCACACAGGCAGAGCCTGAAGCCTTATGCTACCCATACCCTCACCCCCCTTAAAGAAAAAGTCAGGGGGCTGGCACTGTGGCATAGCAGGCTAACTCTCCATCTGTGGCACCAGCATTGCATATGGGTGCCAGTCCAAGTCCCAGCTGCTCCTCTTCCTATGTGGCTCTCTGCTATAGCCTGGGAAAACAGTGGAAGATGGCCCAAGTGCTTGGGCCCCAGCACCCACATGAGAGGTCTGAGTGAAGCTCCTGGTTCCTGGCTATGGATGGGCACAGCTCCAGCCATTGCAGCCATTTGGGGAGTGAACCAGCAGATGGAAGATCTCCTTCTCTGTCTCTCCCTCTCTCTGTTTGTGGCTCTACCTCTTAAAAAATGAATAAAATCTTTTAAAAAAGAAAAAGTCGGAGGGGCCCATGGAGAAGTGGTACATCCTGGATGAGTCCTTGGAGAAGAGGGCAGAGCAAGCACAGAGCTTACCCAGAAGTGCCTGGGGACAGTGTTTCCACTACTACATTTTAATGGGGACAACAGCCACCTGACCACCCTCCCCCACTACACACACACACCCACACCCACACACACACACACCCACACACACACTGCCGAGGCTTCATTGGTGAATCCTTCCAGACACCAAGGATTGAGCCGGTAGAGCTGCAGCTGAGAGAACAGGTCCCACTCACAGATGGGGACAGGCCACCCCCCACCAAACACAAGTCAGAAGCCTCTGACCAGCTGGGAGCTTTCTTCCCAACCTCATGACCTGGGAGGGATGCACTGAGAAGATGACTTTGTAGCAAACCTAGCAGTTTGACTTGAGATAGTGGACAGTACATTGTGCTCCCCAAGTCTAACATAGTCATGGGCAATGTTAATAGAGGTGTCGCAGGCTGAGGGAGGTGACAGGCATGCTCTGCTGCAGACTTGTGACATAGGAGCAGGGACTCCAGGCCAGGGAAAGGAGTCCCCAAGGTTCCCAGCCTTTCCTCTCTCCTCAGTGACCACTGTCCAGGCCACCTCTTCTCTGTGGCCACAGACAGTTTTGAAAGCAGTATCCTGGGGCAGGGGCATTTAGTCATTACTGAAGGCTACTGCAAGGGTAGGGAGGGAAGGGTGCAGAGCATATCTCTGAGTGTTTAGTCCAGAGGGAGCATTCCTCCTAAAATGTTATAGAACTGTCTGCCCCAAGCAGCCCTGCCATGTACCCATGGCTTTGATGGCCATTTGTCTGTTAATGTCTCATTCAGGATATACTTCTAGCCATTGCTATTGAACAAGAGATGGTTGGTGAGAAAATTCTTCCTTGACTTTTTAAAGATTTATTTATTTGAAAGGCAGAGTGACAGAGAACAAGGAGAGATCGTCCATTTACTGGGTCATTCCCCAAATGTCTGCAAAGCTGGGGCTCAGCCAAGTTGAGGGTAGGAACTCCATGCTGGTCTCCCACATGAGTGGTAGGAACCCGCATACTTGTGCCATCACCTGTTGCCTCCCTGGTGGATTAAGTCACTGTGCAGGGACAGGGTATGTTACCCATATTCTGGAGCCAGCCCAGCCCTCACCTGGTGGAGTCTGCAGAATTAAGGAGCTCCCCATGGGCAAGTCCAAGTTGAGGGACCAGGACAGTCAGTCCTAGCAGGATCCACCCATTCCACCTCCCCCTTCTCAGACACCGGGCCCTAAGCTCTCCGCATTTCCTGCTTCTCAAGTCTCCAGCTCCCTCTTTGCAGAGGGGAGAAAGCTGAGCCACCACAGGGACACTTTGCCCAGTGCAGCCCAGAAGAGACTGTGACATGAGAATCTCCCAAGAGTACCTGGTTGTCTCTCCCCCAAGGGGTGCCTGGTTGGACAGTTTGCAAAGCGGGTGGGCATGGATGATGTCATAAAGCAGTAGCCAATCAGTAGGCTCCCTGGCACAGTGGGCATGGCTGGACTGTTGCCAGGTGAGGGGAGTGAGGAGCTGGGCTGGGGTCTGAAGCCACCTCCTCTACTGCCAGATTCCCCAGTGGTGGGGTCACCTTCATGTTCCTGCGCAGCCCTGGTGATCTGAAGCCATACTCAGGTGAGATAGAATTTCCTGACCTACTGGCACTTCATTGACGTCTTTGCTTTTTCCATGTTGTGGAGTCATTTCTCTGTTGTGTCCTTTGTGTGCGTGCATGTGTGTTTAATATGCATTTGAATAATGTTGAAGATATTACATAATTTAATTTTCCTCTTGTAGATACGTGTTTGCTAGTTTTCCTTTTGTCCTTTAATGTTTTCTGTTTCTTGCTGTGACTTATAATGATTGTCTACCTGGTAGTCTTGCTAAATTCACTTACCGGTTGTATTTGGCTTGGGGTTAGAGTGCATTCTCTCTCCATATAATGGTGTCATCCATGTATATTGAGTTTTATTGCTTAAAAGTTGATATTTCCTTTATGTTTCTTTTTTGTTGATTTCCCTGACCACTCCTCCAGTACAGAGTTGAAGGGGTGGGGAGAGAGGACAGTCACATCTGTGTCTCTTCCCAGGATAAAGCTTTCACTGGCCCTGTATTAAGTAGTGTGCTGTACTCCATTTTAGACTATCTTGATCACATGAAGGAAGTCTGTGTTTTCCTGTTCTGCTACAAGTAGATTTATTTTCTGGTCAGATATTGAATTTTATTAAATGCTTTTTAGTATTTAAGTGGTCATGTAATTTCTCCTATTTTTCACCTTTTTGGATGATTGATAGGGTTTGTTTTAGAATGCTAAAAATCTTCAAGTTTTAGTGTAGCTCATTTGTTCTTGATCTGGTATGCTTTCCTAGATGATTGAACTCATATAATCATATTTTGCTCAGATATATGTATCACAGTTTATGAAAGACATGCTTTTTGATTTCATTTTCATTGTGTACCCTGGTCTCGTTTGCATCATATGTGTAACACTAGCTTCCCAAAACAGATTCAAAAACATTCTGTGTATGTCCACTTGGAACAAGTCAAGGGAATTCAGTGGTTTTCTATCTATCTATCTATTTATTTTTCTCTTAGAAGTGTATATTGTTCCATAAGTCTGGACCCAGATTTTTCCTTGTGGAACATTTTTCTTGATTGGTTGGTTTGGATTTCCAAAAATTTTTTCAACTTATTAAATTATATAGGAATTTTCCTATTTCATCTTATATTTGTGTTTTTGGAAATTGGACTTCAAAAAAATATAGCAGATTTTTAACTCTGGAGTCAATTTTTAAATAATTTTCTAGTTATATAAGGTAAATAATTTCATGTATTTCATAAATACAGATTTAGGAGCATAGTGCTACTTCCCACCCTACCCTCTCTCCCACTCATGCTGCCATCCTCCCTCCTGCTTCCTGTTGTATGAGGAATCTCCATACTGTTTTCCACAACAGCTGTCCTAGTTTACATTCCCACCAACAGTGTATTAGGGTACTCCCCCCACAATCTCCACCAGCATTTATTGTTTTTTGGTTGCTCTATGAAGCTGTTCTAACTGGGGTGAGGTAAAAACCTCAGTGTGGTTTTCATTTTCAGTTCCCTGATGGCTAGTGATCATAATCCTTTTTTCATGTGTCTGTTGGCAATTTGAATTTCATCTTTTGATAAAAAATCTGTTTGAGTCCTTTGAACCATTTCTATTTATTTATTTATTTATTTGACAGGCAGAGTGGACAGTGAGAGAGAGGGAGACAGAGAGAAAGGTCTTCCTTTACTGTAGGTTCACCCCCCAATGGCCACTGCAGCCGGCGCCTGCGCTGATCCGAAGCCAGGAGCCAGGTGCTTCTCCTGGTCTCCCATGTGAGTGCAGGGCCCAAGGACTTGGGTCCTCCACTGTTCCCCCCCGGGCCACAGCAGAGAGCTGGCCTGGAAGAGAAGCAACAGGGACAGAATCCGGCGCCCTGACCAGGACTAAAACCCGGTGTGCCGTGCTGCAGGTCGAGGATTAGCCTATTGAGCCTCGGTGCCAGCCTTGAACCATTTCTTAAGTGGATTGTTTATTTTGTTGTTGTTGCATTTCTTTATCAGTTACATAGCTTGGAAATATTTTCTCCCATTCTGTTAGTTGCCTCTTTGGAGTCAAACTTTCACTCATAAGAATTTCACAAAACCTTAATATCTTGGTGAGTTCTATGAGCCCTGTAAAGAATAGCACTGTTTTCATTTCTTAAACTTGGCTACTGGCTTATAAATTTTGCTAATATTTTAAAAAATGTTCTTCCTTGCTTATATGTATCTGTAGTACTTTTGTGAAACCAGCATTTTATTGATGCTTGCTATTACCCTTTTCCTGACTTTATTTAAATATTCTTCATACATTTTCTTTTTTAATTCTTAAGAAGGAAGCTGGGATGATTGGTTTGTGCTGTCCTAACGTATTCACTTAAGGATGCAGATTTTCTCTCAGCACTGATTTTTCTGCAATCCCTTAATTTTCTTACATGTTTGCAAACCCTGTGTGTGCAGGTCCTGTCTGCCCCAGTATCTCCATCCCCATGTGCCCGCAGCCATATCAGGCTTCATGTCTCTCCATTCCTATGTCTGAAACCCATGTATTTTCTCCAGTGTCTATCTCTCATTTAACTGTGATGCCTGTTCACCCTTGGTTTGTTGTCATTTATAACATCTCTGACATTCATGTCAGCTTTCAACATTCCCTCTCCCTGTGCCTGCAGCACCTGCCAGCTGCATGAGTCTCCATCCCCTGTGTCTCCAGCACATTTTCCTGAGTGTCTCCCTGCACCATGTCAATCATGTCCTCCAGCCCCTCTTACATGAAGCCAAGATCTTCCCTCAACTGTCTGCTTCCCTTCTCCAGAGTGATCTTTCTACTACCCTGCAGTAACTTCACTGCCTGTGCTTCCAGCTCATGGCAACCTTTATATACGTCTCTGCTCTTGCTTGAACCCACTGTCATACTTAGGTTTCTAGAATGCCTCTGACTACAGCCAGGTGTTTCTCTATGTCCCCATGCCCAATACCCATACCCTATGCACCTCCTCTTTCTGCATCTCCTGTTTTCCTCCCGTGGTCTATCCATATATATATATATATATATATCCATATATATATATATATGTATATATATAATATATACAATATATATACAATATATATTGCTATATATATTTCACATCAGTTTTTATCTACTCTTGTTTTAAATATATTGGAACCAGTGTGCTGTATGATATGGTTATACTGTGGTTGAATTTCTAATAACACATCAAGATGTCTGGTAAAATTTCTGTCCCACTATGCATTCTCACCAGTAATGAATAAGATATACTGCCATTCCGTATTGTAAAAATTTGTGTTTTCGTGTTCATTTTTAAGTCCCCTAGTGCAGCATCTGCGGCCTCGCACGGCTCCCTCACTTCCTCTCACCCGGTCACAGCCCCGCCATAGCCTCACCTGGCCCCAAGTCACGTCCACCCCGCGCAGGTGGCCAAGCCTGCCCAGCTGAGCTCCGAGTCCCCGGGAGCCCCTGCCCCTCTCTGAGCACTGGGGCAGGGCCGGATACTGGGCCACTGACCTGGGAGATGGAGGGGCCTCACTTGGGTGGGCCACTCATTCATTCAATCATTCATTCATTCACTTACTCACTCACCCGCCCCAGGGGCCCAGCACCCATCTGCGCAGTGTAAGGGGCGGGGGTGAGGAGGTGCCCATGGCCCCGTGGGCCCCATGGCCCCCGTCTGGCCCAGCCCCGGGACACATTCTGTAGTTTGCAGCAGACTGGCCGGCTCCTCGGAGCCTCAGATGTGGGCACAGTGTGCGGTGCCCAAGAGCCAGGAAATGGAGTGCCCCAACCCCCACCCCAGTGCCAGGACACAGCAGGAGAGGTGGTGGGTGGCACTCATATGGGCACGGGGGGCGACTGCCCACCTAAACTGCCGTGGCTCCCTAGGGCCCCACCCACCCACAGTTCCATCCCGCCCCAGGGCCTTTGCACGGCCGTGACCTCGGCCCCCAGACCCCAGACCCCAGACCCCAGACCCTCAGCCAGCGTCCCCTCCTCAGTGCCATCCCGGTGACCACAAGCCCCCCACCTGACTGCCAGTTCACGGCAGAGCCTCCCGGGGTCTGACCATGGCTGCCCCCATGTGCCCAGCCCACAGTTCCAGCCTGGGCAGAGGCCTGGCAGCGGGCAGGGGAGACTGAGGCTGGCGGCGGTCAGCGCCTGTCCTAGCCCCGCACATCCTCGCTCTTGCCTCCTTCGTGGGACCCCCCACCCCCACGGAAGAGACAAAGCCACGGAAGCGGTTCTCACGGCCACGCCGCCTGCAGTTCCAGTTTTCCCGCCTGGACCCAGCCAGCCCAGTGTAGACACTGCTCTTGTAGATGCCACAGCCCCACTGGGCTCTGAAGCTTCCGGAGACAGGGACCTCAGCCCTGCACAGCGAGGCCAGCGCGGCCCTGGCGGGCATGTGGGCCCTTCCCAGGTGCCAGGGTGGCCATGCGACCGCACTATGCTGGGGGTCTGGTGGCGGGGTGATGCAGCTCCAGGCTCCTGCGGAGGGCTGGGGAGGGGCAGGCACACAGGTGCCCCCAGGCTGCACCTCTGCAGGAAATGCCCCCCACTGACAACGTGCATCCCGGGCTCCCTGGGGGAGGCATAACCCCCTGAATGGGAGCTTGGGCCTCTGCTGTGGGCACCACCCCCACTCTGTTCCAGCCGCACTGGCCTCCTGGCTCCGTGCTAGCCCAGGGCCTTTACCCAGGCCCTGCCCTCAGCCCCCTTTTCTCTTTGCCCATTTCGTCAACTGCCGGGTCTCAACTCTGAGGCTACGCAGGCCCATGCGGGCACCTGCCCCCGGCCACCCCCACCTGCCCTTCTCTTGACCACCTGAGACGGGGCCGGGATACAGTAGGCGCATGATAAATGCTGGCCAAGGGGAGACCAAGAGTTGAAGCTGACCATGAACTCAGCACCAGGGACTGGGGACCACCACTCCTGCCCGGCAGCTGCAGGGGACAGGGCCCCGGTGCCACGGCCATGAGACCCAGGCCGCTTCCCAGAGTGGGCCGCAGGCTCTGAATCCCCAGGTAGAGGCCCGAGCTTCTTCCGGCCCCAAGTCAGGCCTGGAATCTCTCCCTCCCCCATGGCGGGGGTCACAGCCCCGAGGGCCACAGCCTGGACCCCTAGAAGCTTCCAGAAGGGCGCCCAAGCTTAGTGGAGCTGCCCCAGCCCTGCCCTACGCGGCCACCCCCGGCCCTGCCTGGAGCCCCTGGGGCCACCTGCCCACAGCCCCCCCCCCCGGGGCACAGGGGCCCGGCCGAGCCGGCCACACAGCTCCGGGGCCACGACGCTGGCCCACGTGGGCCCGGTGCCCACTCACCATCCACCACATCTTGGCTGTCATGTCCTAGCCCAGCTGCCACTTCACCACATCCTCGCCGGCCTTGCTGGGCACCTGGGCGCCTGGGCGCCTACATGCTGGGGCGGGGAGCCGCCGACCCTACCCCCGCCCCGCCGTGGGCTTGGAGCACTCGACCCCCATGGCCTGGGACCATTGGAACTGGAGGGGGAGAGGAAGAGAGATGGAGAGGGCAGCTGCGATGGGAGCTCAGGCGAGTGGCCACCCATGGCACCCTGCTGCAGGGGCAGCCGCAGCTCTGATTGGGAGCAGCCCCCTGCCCCCGTCCCTGGGAGGAGCAGCTGCTCCCAGCCCCACCGCCCGCTCCTCAGCTCCTGTGCCTGGCCTGGCGCGCAGGGCCCACGGAGCAGCGGGACCCCTCCCACCACCTCCCAAGGCCCCTTCCTGGAGCCCGAGGGCTGGGGCCGCGGCCGGGGGAGGGGGCGCCCTCCGTGCAGGGAGGAGGGTCCAGGGCCCCGGGCTGCGGGCGCTGGGATGGCTGTGCACGCATGAGGCGCCAAGGGTGCGCTCGGCCTGCAGGGCAGGACCTCGGGGGACCCCGGGGGGGCTCTGGGGCGACCACGGGGCTTGGGGGGAGCTGGGGGCCAGAGGCGCCCCCTGCTCCAATGCCCACCCCGCGACGCGTCTCCCCCAGGACGGGCACCTCCTCCCTCTCGGGCCCGGGGCTCCAGAGCCCGCCCGGGGGCCCAGCAGGCAGCGGAGGCCGGAGAGGGAGGAGCCGCCCGGCCAGCACCTAGCCCCGCACCTGGCCCGGAACCCGGCCCCGCGAAGTAAAGCTGCGGGCGTGGGGCTGGTGCCTGCGACAGCGGGACGCAGCGCTTGCGGGACCCATTGAGGAGGCCCGGCCCCCAGCCGTCATTTGCCTTCGAGCCTCCTGGTCGCTGCGCATGATGACCCCAGGGCTTTGCGGGCTGGGGGAGGCAGGGCCGGGGCGAGAAGCGGACGCGGTGGGTGGGAGAGGAAGGGGAGAAAGGCGGAGGCAGCGGCCCACCTCCCCCTCGGCACATTTTCCTCCCGTGGAGGCCGCGGCCCAGCGGCAGGGCTGGGCAGAGCTAGGACGCCAGCCCAGGGCCTCGCCCGCGCTGCGCTGCACATTGGCCGGGGAGACCGCGAGCGTTTCCTGGCGGGGGAGGCGGGCTGCCCCCCAACTCCGCGGCCTGAAGCCCTCAAGGGGCGGAATCCACGAACCCGGGCGGAGCCTCTGGGCTGCACTCAGGGCCCGGGGTTCGAACAGCACCCGGACCGAACGCGGGCCCAGAGCAGAGTGCAGGGCGAGCGGAGGAGGTTTGATTAAAGAGGCATTGGCTCTGGGAGCCTGCAGAGCCGCATTCCACGTGGGTGCGGGTTCGAGTCCCGGCCGCTCCATTTCCGATCCAGCTCTGCTGTGGCCTGGGAGAGCAGTGTAGGATGGCCCTGGTCCTTGGGCCCCTATACCTGTGTGGGAGACCGGATGGAGCTCCTGGCTCCTGATCTGCGCGGCCATCTGGGGAGTGACCCAGCGGGTGGAAGACCTCTCTCTCTGTCTCTGTCTCTCTGTTTCTCTCTCTCTTTCTCTCAATTCCCACTTTCAAATCAATCACTCTTTAAAAAGTCAGATCATGTCAGCACAGTGCGCTGGCCGCATTGCGCTGGCTGCGGCGGCCATTGGAGGGTGAACCAACGGCAAAGGAAGACCTTTCTCTCTGTCTCTCTCTCTCACTGTCCACTCTGCCTGTCAAATAAATAAATAAATAAACTCTTTAAAATGTCAGATCATGGCCAACAATTCCCAGCCACAGACCCCAGAAGCTGCGGAAACGCGGACAGCAAGGCTAGAGAGAAACTTCTGGGGGTGGGGGTGGGGGTGGAGAGGCCGTGGGGGGCACTTAGTGGGGGGAGGGGGCTGTCCCGGGACCGCAGCTCCCTCCCAACCAGGGCCCTACCCAGACCCAGAGCCCGCAGGGAGGTGGGGGGGTGACCGCGGCCAGACAGGATGGGGGAGGGGCGGGGCGGGGGCAGGTGGGCAGCGAGCTGGGGCAGGGGGTTCCTCCCCACCCCGCCTCCGGCTGAGGGCTTCTCTGGGGAGGGCAGCGCCCGTGGTGTTGTGCGGGGATTGGCTTCCTTGGCACTCAGGCGGGCGTGGGGCTGGAGCCGATGTGGCCAGGGCCCAGCAGCTGGCCTCTCTCTCCCTGGCTCAGGACCCTCTGGATGGTGGCCCCCCCATGACCACAGCCCCGCAGCTGGCTCTGCTCAGCCTCAGCCGGGGCACGGACACCTGGCCCTTTAAGGAAATGCTGCCGGGACAGCTAGAAGTCACACTGGCACTCATGATGTTGGCATTATGGATGGTGGTTTAACCTGCTATACCATGATGATGGTCTTTTATCCTGCCCTCTTGCTAGGTGACAGACATTGTGGTTCTGCCAGGCACACTTACAACAGTGGGAACAAAGTTCTCTTCACTTACACTGTCAACATCTATTTCCCAAAGTATCCTTAGCAGGGATTAATCTGAAGCATCACAAAGTCTAATGACAAAGGATATTTTTTTCATTTAAAAATGTTATTTTGATAATATATTAACAAGTAATGACTCCCCTATGTAATCCCACTTAGATGTCTCCTTTTCTCCTCAGATTCTAGAATTTTCAGAGTAGCTATTAGTTTTGCTGATGGAATGACTAAAATGATCTGAAAGGAAAACAATACAGTGTTCTATTGGAGCTACATCATTGTGACATCTTTTTTAAAAGACTTATTTATTTGAAAATCAGAAGCGATACAAGGAGAGGGGAGGCAGAGAGGGAGAGCGAGGTCTTCCATCCACTGATCCATTCCCCAATTGGCTATAACGGATTGGAGCTGCACTGATCCGAAGCCAGCAGCCAGGAGCTTCTTCCAGGTCTCTCGTGTGTGCAGGGGCTCAAGAATATGGGCCATCCACAACTGCTTTTGTGTCACTTGAACACTCTCTACATCCACTGCTTTGTTATCACATATATGACAGGCATGTCAATCATTTTAATCTTCCCGTAGGTGGAAAATATCTCCATGATGTGGTCCTTGGTTATGTTCCTGGTGAGCCTCCCAATGTGCACTTTGGTGGGTTTAGGGGATGCATTCCATCTTTTCCTTTGCTTTCCATCTCTTTAAGGTGGTTTGGATTTGGAGCCCAAGTGCCTTCTGTTGTGCCTGCGTCAGGAGGCGCTCCAGGAGCCAGAGGAACGGCTGGAGCTGGAGATGAGGAGTGGCTTAAAGCCGAGGAGGAGCTGGAGCCCTTGCTGGTGCTGGAGCCCAAGCTGGAGCTGCAGCTGGAAGGAGACCTGGTGCTGCTGCTACCGCTGGAAGCGCTGTGCCGCTTTCGCGCCTGGTCCTGGCCGGGGTCCTTCTCACTGGACTCCTTGGTGGCCCTTTTATCTTTAGAGCAGTCCTTAGACTTCTCATCAGAGCGGTCTTTTTATTATTTTCTTTGACTCCTAGCAAGCTCTTCTTTTTCACTCCTGATAAATCCATTCTGCCCTTCTGAGGTGCTCAAAGCAGCAATGGTGGCCACGCTTTTCTGAACTTCCACTTCTAACTTAATTCTGAGAAACGATCCCTAATTGATTGCAATTTGTGCCAAAGAACAGCATCTTCGCACCACCACCACCTCCTCCCGCTCTCATGGGCCGCTCAACATAAACATCTTTAAAATGAAATGTCCGTAAGATTTTTCATGTGTTTTTAATTACTTCAAACGCTACATGGAGAAATGAAATATCCATGAGAATATAAAAGTCAAGAAATGTATGAATGATTACCTGACTCAGAATTCTGCTAATTCAGTGCACCTTTAATCTAAGCATGATAAATAAAAACAATAGAAATGCAACAAAAATCTAATTCAATGTAGAACTACTTGGAAATGATGCTTGAATTACATTCCATACCCTCTCTTAAAATATACAAAAGCTGAATAATAATTATTTTCTTATTGTTATTGCCTATATAAATGTCTTACATTCAATTGTCATATAACTGCCACCAGTACATTTAATGTAGTTTTGTGCTATTATTAATAATAATAATTATTAATCACCATATAGCTGGCACTTACCTGAATGTCTGGATAGTGAGCATGCAATGTATAATAATGGTTAACTAGAAAATTGGTTGAGTATCTAGTACTCTTATAAGTTCACTCAAATGTTTCCCAAAGAGCTTCACCCTTTATGAAAATTTTTTTAACATTTAGTAAGTCATTTATTTGTAAATCAATAAATAATATATGCACATGAAACTTAAACATTTAAATAATCAAGACTATATTGGTAATCCGGAAGCACGCAGAATGACTCCATGTGCAGAGCTGAATGTTATGTGAACAGCAACTGCTGCACAGGTATATCCTAACACACCATCTATCATCTCATTTGTACTACCAACTTTCAGAATGAATGTATACAGCTCTAGCTGAAAAATTACAAATCACAAATTAATAAAGCTTCGTGGTATTTGAAGACCAAAGATAAAGTACTGCCAATCGCTTCCCACCTAGATATGCACATGGAATCATGATGTATGTGACCTTTGCTTATAAAGCTTATACCAACAATGTTCTGTTAGAATCAGCTACACAAATTATCCCTCAGTTCTAAAATTTAGTTAGTTCAGTTGGTTTTATAGCCCTCATCTGAATATGCACAACTGTCAAATATAGGAGAAAAACACTGGGATCTTAAGCCAACAGTTATTTTAGTATTTGGTGGAGACTCATACTTAACCATAATAAATTAATCTACAGTTTGAGAGAATTTCATAATCCCGTGTTCTGACCCTGTCATTCTTAGAAGGAACAGAATGAATAAATTCTGCATAACTTGTAAGTTGCAATCTTCCCAGCTAGTTTTAAAATGAATAGTTCTGTTTACCAAGTTTCTGAATTCATTAGTTTCTAAAACTGGTCTGAAACCTAGGCAACTACCAGGAACCATGTAACCCAGCCCAAGAAGATCATTCAAAGTGTCTCAGAATTCTTTCCAACCCTTTATGAAAATTTAATGTAATGTTTATTAATTTAAGTAGTCATCAATGAATAAGTCAAATGGAGTGTTTCATATGAAGTCAAAAGCATCACTTTTATACACATATTACAGAATATTTATGCAGTAACACTTGACTAACTAGAATTTATTGTAGTTGTATTTGAATTTTTAGAAATAAGATCTATTAAGGAGTCTTTTCATACACAAATGCCAATATCAACAGTTACATTTAAAAAAATCTTCTAATTTCAAAGAAGCAAAAAGCTGGTATTTTGATCATGCAAAGATCAGCAAGTGGATAAATTAGCTCTATTATGATACATCATACATGAAAAGCCTGAATTTTACAAATGTCAAACCCCAAAATTACTTAGTACTACAAAGTCATGCCACTGTTTTACACTAATTCTACTAAAAATAATAAAGTTACATATAGTATCAGAAAATTTCTTAATGAGGGCAGAATTTTTTTTACACTATTGGCAGGGCACTCATCCTCCTGATGGGGGACTCCTATGTATTTCTGGAGAGCTTTCCCAGACTTATTTCCAATTTATGCACTTAACGAAAGGCACAAGAAGTTTTACTTTAGAAGTTCTTCATGTTTACACCAAATGGATTGGCCACCCTCAAAAAGATCAGTACTCTGGTTTCTTCATATCAATGTTAAACTTTCAAAAATACAACCTTATCCTATCCAATCCTTCTTGATAATTGAGTGTTCTCTCACTGTCACACTTTTAATTACAAGAGCTTTTGTGTTTGTGTCTCAAAACTATCAGTTTGACCCTTAATAATAAGATAACTGGGTCATTCAAAAAAACATACTGAACCACAACCATATGGATTCAGGAAAATGTTCTGGTTTTGCTCCATCGAAGTGATAGCTAATGTTCATGATATTTCCAAACAATACGATTCCTTGGGTCTTTGTATGATCATCTAAGTGATCTAAATTTAAATTTAAATGATTTAAATCCAGAAGACTTGCATGTTCTTGACCTTTTAGTTCTTGTTTAGAAGGGGCCAAATTAGCTGATTTTAAGAGAATAATGTTTCTTTTTTCTTCTCCATACAGTGGATCCCTTCTCTCACCATTGCTATTTAACATAGTCCTGCTACTTTTAGCCACAGCCACTAGGCAATAAAAAGAAACCAAATTGATACAAATTAGAAAAGAGGAATCCAAACTACCCCTATTTGATGACATGGTTCTATATATAGAGGATCCAAAAGACTGCACTGAGAATTTGGTAGAGTGGCAGGATATAAAATCAACACACAAAATTCAATAACCTTTGCATTCAACCACAATACCAGGGCCAGTGCTGTGGCAAAGCAGGTAAAGCCACTTTCTGCATATATTCCCATATTGGCACCAGTTGAGACACTGCTGTTCCATTTCTGATCCAGCTCTCTGCTTTGGCCTGAAAAAGCAGTAGAAGATGGCCCAAGTCCTTGGGACCCTGCACCCATGTGGGAGACCTGGAAGAAGCTCCTGGCTCCTTCCTTTGGATCAAGGCAACTCTGGCCATTGAGGCCATCTGGGGAGTGAACCAGTGGATGGAAGACCTCTCTCTCTCTCTCTCCCTGCCTCTCCTCTCTCTGCAACTGTGACTTTCAAGCAAAATAAATAAATCTTAAAAAATAATGTTTGCGGTCAGTAAGATAACATTTCTTAAAAATATAAACACAATACATGGATGAGAAACTACTCATAAGATTAATCTCATGCATGATAGACACAAAAAATAAATTCTTGGATTGAATTTAACTAAGGATGCCAAAAATCTCTAAGAAGAAAATTACAAAATGCTAAACCAAGAGAAAGAATATATAAAATGGGAAAATCTTTCAAGATTAGAAGATTCAATATTATCAAAATTCTATACAACCAAAATAATTCTAGATATTCAATGTGATCACAATCAAAATATGAACAACATTCTTATATAGGCATGTTCTTTCTGTACGCAATTTTCATAAGGCTTTCTTCATAAAATGTATTTTATAAAATGCTTCCTCTGCATCTATTAAGATCATCTTTGTTTACTTTGTTCATCAGTTTGTTAAAGTGATATATCACATTTCTTTACTTGAGAATGTTGATTCATCCTTCCATACCAGGGATAAATCCCAATTTGTCTAGGTGAGTGATCTTTCTGATGTGTTTTGGATTAGATTGGCTAATATTTGGATGGGGATTTTTGCATCTATGTCCATCTGGAATATTGATCTATAATTCTCTTTCTCTAGTGTATTTTTTTCTGCCTTAGGAATTAAGGTAATATAGGCTTCATAGAAGGAGTTTGGGATGATTCCTGCCCTTTCACTTGTTTGAAGAACTGGAATTAGCTTTTCTTTAAATAGCTGAAAGAATTCCACAGTGAGAATCTGTGGTCCAGGGCTTTACATTTTTGGGAGGGTCTTTATCACTGATTCAATCCTTGTCTAGGATGTTGCTTTGTTTAGGTTTTCTCTGTCTTCTTGACTCAATTTTGGTAGCTTGTATGTGTTCAGGACTCTTTCCATTTCTCCCAGGTTTCCTGATTTGCTGTCATACATCTCTATGTAGTAATTTCTGATGATTATTTTTATTTCCACAATATCTGTTGTTACTATTCCTTTTACACCTCTGATTTTATTGATATGGGCCTTCTCCCTCTTTTTTTGCTACGTTAGCCAATGGTATGTCGATTCTGTTTGTTTTCCCAAAAAATTAGCTGTTCATTTTACTGATCTTTTGGAATTTTTGTTTCAATTTTTCTTCTCTAATTTCAATTATTTCTTTGTACTAGGTTCTTTATATACATGGATAGAGCATTTATTTGGTACCTTTCCAATTTTTTTCATGTAGACAACAATTTCTATAAACTTCTATCATAATACTTCTTTTGCTGTATCCCATAAGTTTTGATAGGATAATTATCATCTTCATTCATTTATAGAAATTTTTTATTTCCCTGTTGATTTCTTCTATGATGCACTGTTCATTCAGGAGCATGTTGCTCAGTCTCCATGTGTTTCCATATGATCTGGAGATTCTTGAGTTGGGGTTTTTCAGCTTCATTCCATTCTGGTCACAGAAGGTACATGGTATGATTTCATTTTTTTTTTTTTTTAATTTGCTGAGGCTTGCTTTATGGCCTAGCATATAGGTCTATCCTAGATAAAGTTTCATGTACTGATGAGAAGAATATGTATTTTGCTGCTGTGGAGTAAAAAGTTCTGTTGGGGCTGGTGCTGTGGTGCAGCATGTAAAAGCCCTGGCCTGAAGCATTGGCATCCCATATGGGAGCTGGTCCTACCATTGCTGCTCCTCTTTTGATCCAGCTCTCTGTTATGGCCTGGGAAAGCAGTGGAAGGTGGCCCAAGTCCTTGGGCCGCTACAACCACGTGGGGGAGCCAGAAGTTCCTGGGACCTGGCTTCAGATAGGCATAAATCCAGCTGTTGTGGCAAGCTGAGGAGTGAACTAGGAGATGGAAGACCTCTCTCTATATATCTCTACCTCTCTCTGTCTTTCAAATAAAATAAAATTTTTTGACATTGTATCAAACTCTTTTTTCAAATGATGTTCCATAACAACATTTTAAATGATTTTATGCAATCAGTAATATAAGAGCAGACATTACTACTAAAATAAGTAGACTAAAATAAGCCATCAAGACAATAATGTATTGTTGATAAAATATCTTAGATTTCATGAAAGAGATACTTTAAAATGAGATAAAACTATCAAGAAAGCATGCATTTATCTGCATCATTAGAAAATTAACTATATGTTTTGGTGAGCATGACCAGAAAAAAATCTTATTTACTGTTTGTTCTCACAGTTTTAGTTACTAAAATTCATTGCACTTACAAAAACATAAAAGTCAACCTCTAATGTCTAATTATAGCTGTATTTGCTTCTGCACTGGTCACATGCTATTAAATAAATTTTTTAACTTTTATTTAATGAATATAAATTTCCAAAGTACAACTTTTGGATTATAGTGGTTTTTCTCCCATAACCACCCTCCCTCCTGTAACCATCCCATCTCCCACTCCCTCTCCCATCCCATTCTTCATCAAGATTCATTTTCAATTATCTTTATATACAAAAGATGAGTTTAGTATACTAAGTAAAGATTTCCACAGTTTGCACCCACACAGAAACACAAAGTACAAAGTAGTGCTTGAGTACTAGTTATATCATTATTTCACATAGTACAACACATGAAGGACAGAGATCCTACATGGGGAGTAAGTGCATGGTGACTGCTGTTGTTTATTTAACAATTGACACTCTTTTTTTGTTTCTTTCCAAATCTTCAGAGAAATTTTATTTGCCAGTGGTAGAAAAGAACACTGCACAGTGGGCCATGTTCCCAGAAAACCAGAATTAAATTACCATTAACTTCAAATCCAAAGACATGTACATGACCACAGGATATTTCCATCAACAATTAAAATTAAGTGAAGACCAGCCCAATATTTATTCTATACACCTCCCATTCATGTGTTTGCAATTGAGGATATCTTGGGGATTTTTTTTTAACCAATGACTAGATTCTTTAAATGTATAAGATAATCCAAAAGCAAGACAGATCTCTAATGACTCCCAAATGTCTATTTAAAAGCTATTAAGTGAAAAATGAAATGGAGGACACTCACAATAATTCTTGGACTCCTGGAGATCCTAAGACATGCTACAAAAATAGGTATTTATTCTTAGGAAAATAGTCAGAGCTAGCTTCCTTATGCTATCCATAAAATCTTAACATCAGAGGCTGTACAGATAGTACAGATAGTTTTGAACTGATCTCCAAACAAGCACAAATCCACTACGTTTAAAAGAACAGTTAATTTGAGGTTTTTGGCAAAAGACAGTACTTCACACATCTAATCCAAATCAAAGAGCCTGCAGACAGTTTTCAGTGAGATGAAAGGAATGAAATAAATATAAATTCTATGGATAAATAAATGTCAGACAATTTAAATAAGCTAACGGAACTAATATTTTTAAACAAAAATACTAGTCAGGTAACAAGCTTTTGTTTCTCAATGTCAGACTTTAAATGTTTACCAGACTACTGTTAATATCATTAAAAATCTAATCTTTGACCCAGAGTATTAGTAATACTGATTTGCATTTGCAAAAAGATTGTTTTTCCAACTGAATGCTTCTGGTCCTCAAAGATATTTTAATATTACTGAAGGCAGACTGTGGTGCTAACAGAATTTAAGTCTCAAGTACTTTTTTAAAAAAGTGACAGACTCTAAAGTCAGTCTACTAATTTTCCCAGGTAAAAAATGCAAGAATTGGTTATAACTAGCATATTTAGTGGCATGCCCTATTGAGTGGTATGGTTACTAAGTAATAACTACACCTTAAACACCATCCCAGTCTGTTTCTTTTATGTATTGCTACTTATTCATTAACTTCATACCCACCACTGAGTTCCTATGGTCAGGTAAAAATTTTATGGTATGCACAAAAAACTGTCATGGTAGGTACTGTTCAAAGTTCTAGAGACTGGAACAATTGTTTATTGGAGGATTAGCTCCCTCTCCTAAATGCATGAAGCCGTTCTACTTTTCTGTTTCTCCCCTTAAAATAAAGGCTACATGTCATGGTGATCTTTTGCCACATTTTTGATTAACTTTTGGCTATGTGAAAAAACTTCTAGTGAATTTGTCAATTTTGCTCATCTAGCTTGAAGTTCAACCTAATTCTTTTCAAATATCTTATACAACGGAATGCCCCAGATTACCCCATCAATCCATTTCTATGTTGTTCCTATTTTATGAGGAAGATGTTTTATGTTTTTTGTTAAGATTTGTTATCAGTAGAAAAGTTTGTCATGTTACACATGTTACCATGAGAGTGCAACAGCTCTTGTTTGTGAATTCTCCCTTCTTTTTAAACATCTGATTAAGTTGCAAAGGCTGAAAATCTTCCACAAAAAGCATGCTTGGGAGAATAGAGACAACACCGTTTTCTCACAAAGTAACTTTCTGAAAACTGATAAAACTAAATTTATGAACACTTTTGATTGCAAGTAGTCTGCAGAAACAAAATCTTGTGTATGTTTGGGTTAGGTAACTCAAGTTTTCTTAACAATCAGAATGTTTTAAGGAAACATTGTAGATCCCAAGAAAGGGACCTGACTGTTGGATTTAGGACCCTTTCCTTGACAATATGTACAAAATTTCTTTAACTTGCCATGTGTCCATTTTTTGAAGCTGTCAAAGCCAAGAACCCATAAACAAATCGCAAATAGCAATAACCTACATTAATTAATATCCCCCCTTTAACATGTTGACATTTTTACTAAAGGATTATTTTTGCATTTCCATTTCTTATATCCCATGACATTCCATATAAATTGCATTATTGCTTTATAGGCCATGCAACATTCAAAAGTATGTTTATATGCATTGCCTGTTTTCCTTGATGTCTGTTCACAGTTTGATACTCATTTTACTACAGAAATTTAAGGTTGAAAATACCTGTATTTCTTGTCAGAACTTAATTGTTCACATCACCAATCACTACATGCATATTTAGCTCTAATTATATTGCTCAAAAACTGCACCCATTATCAGAACAGTGCAAATGATATTTAATTTTAAAAGTAATTATAGCCGGCGCCGCGGCTCACTAGGCTAATCCTCCGCCTAGCGGCGCCAGCACACCGGGTTCTAGTCCCGGTCGGGGCGCCGGATTCTGTCCCGGTTGCCCCTCTTCCAGGCCAGCCCTCTGCTGTGGCCAGGGAGTGCAGTGGAGGATGGCCCAGGTGCTTGGGCCCTGCACCCCATGGGAGACCAGGAAAAGCACCTGGCTCCTGGCTCCTGCCATCGGATCAGCGCGGTGCGCTGGCCGCAGCACGCCGACTGCGGCGGCCATTGGAGGGTGAACCAACGGCAAAGGAAGACCTTTCTCTCTGTCTCTCTCTCTCACTGTCCACTCTGCCTGTCAAAAAAAAAAAATAAAATAAAAAAAAGAAAAGAAAAGTAATTATAATGGCTTGAATTCAAAGTTATTCAAATGAACACTGTCAAGTAATTTCACTTGAGTGTATACATATTTCATCATCAATGTTTACATTACCCTTCTTTACGTATAACCATCAATTCTTCACAATTTCTTTACATCAGTTTTCTTTCCCAAGTCCCCAAACTGAGAATGCCAAATAGTCTTGGAAGTCCACAGCTTCGTATTTTAATGTTTTCTTAAGAACACATTTGTGAACTCACAAAAGTGTTCATCTTTCAACTTTGAAAATGCAGTTTTTAGTTTAAGTCAAACAATCCTGTTCTAAAATCCCAACAAATAAATCTGAGAATTAACTTAAACACCTTGACAGTGTCCCTTAAAAATGGTACGACAGTAAATTGCCCACAGGCATGGCAATGACCTCTTGGATGGGGTCATTTAACTCCTTGGAACTGGAAAATACCAGTACCAAGGATTACACTGAGATTCAATTTTACTGAAGGCTACATTTAGTTTACCCACTTTCCACAACCTAGCATATTCATTATGGTAGAATGAAATGTAAATGTTTTGTGTAGCCCTCAATCTCACGCTAAGATTTGAGAGAGATGTACTTTTAAAAAGCACGGGGTAATAATATATAAAATCAGTGGCAGAAAGTTTCATTAAGCACCAAGAACTAATTTTGTCACCCCATACTCATTTTGTAGGTAAGTTTCAACAACCGGCAAGGCACATTTACATATATTCCAATGAATACTTATTTACAAATTTTTAAATTACACTCTATGTCCCAGCTATCCCAGTAACTGACATACAACATACTAAAATGGTTTATTAAGATAACAAAAAACTAATTAATGTAAAACATACAGGCTATTGGCAACCACTATTCTAAAATTATATAATTACAAATAAACATACTGAAATGTGTGCAATTCTAAGTTTTTAAACAAGAAGATTTCTACACTAACACACATTTACATTAAAGACACATAAAATAAAAACTTTATTACAAAAATAAGTTACACTCACCTCCAGCTTACAGTATAAAACAATTTTATTTGCAGGAATGCAAAATGATTGTTTGCCATGAGCATTTTGAACATATGATATGTCTAATTTTCTTGTTAAATTTGCATTTACTGGGGAACTGGTGTGTATAAAACCTTAATTAAGTATAAGCTCTGATCTTCATCGTGGTGCCCATTGGGTTTATGTGATATAACTACAGTATCCCTTTGGGGAAGGGGAGAAGGGGTTTATTTACACCAAGTCCTAATTAAACTATAATTTTACTTTTGACTTTAAGCTATCAACTTAGGACTTGGCAAAAAATTTTTTGAGGGTGATTCAATAGAGGATGCTTCACCACTGAACACTCACTGTCATCAAGGTGCTTTAGAAAATTAAAAACAGCACAAATGATTATACTCTACAAGTTATCATGACCTGCATAAGAAATGGAAAGCTGATTCACATTTTTATAGTGATCAGCAGTAAGAAATGCACTAATGAAACATACTTTTTACCTAAAAAGCTAAACTACAGCCATATACTAATTTCTATGATTTATGAAAAAACTTCAAAATATCCAAATGTCAGGCTTTGCTGTACAATTGTCAGTTTTAGTCTGACTTTTTATAAAGAGACACTGCAGTATTTAGTACAAGTTCGAATGCACTTTTTTTGAACATCTGATGTCTTACAAAAGTAACATCTTGCTAAACTATTATACATCCAAATAACTACAATATCTGAAGAAGCAAGGCTGCTTTTTCAGCCACAAAATATGACAAAAGCAAGGCCTGTTATGATGGTCATGAAGAAGTCTTACAAGCCTCTGAAACTAAAGGCAACTAACAATGTTACATTTGGTATACTAAAATCTTACCCTTGTATCATATTTAACAAGCCTTGCTTTTATCTACAAAGATTTTTCTATGTACAGTACAGCTAGGGTATAGTTCAATCCTCTGCTACAGAGGTAGTTAACCAACCCTCTAAAAAAGGTTCTAAAAAGAACCACTATCTGGAATGCCTAACTAACCAGCTCTGATGATTACACCTGAAACTGCATATCTGAACACAATTCAAAAGTGAATATAGCCGGCACCGTGGCTCAATAGGATAATCCTCCACCTTGCAGCACCGGCACACCGGGTTCTAGTCCCGGTTGGGGCACCGGATTCTGTCCCGGTTGCCCCTCTTCCAGGCCAGCTCTCTGCTGTGGCCGGGGAGTGCAGTGGAGGATGGCCCAAGTCCTTGGGCCCTGCACCCCACGGGAGACCAGGAGAGGCACCTGGCTTCTGCTGTGGGATCATCGCGGTGCACCGGCCACAGCACACCAGCTGTGGCGGCCATTGGAGGGTGAACCAACGGCAAAAGGAAGACCTTTCTCTCTGTCTCTCTCTCTCACTGTCCACTCTGCCTGTAAAAAAAAAAGCCATTATTACTATAAAAAGATATAGACAATCATGATTAACCTTTGCGAGCAGAAATAAAATTTAAGGATACCCACAGTGGAATTCATCTATACCACTGCAATAAAATTTAAATGCACAAATTCAAGATAATATTTCAGAATACCACTGCTGGGATCCTTAATTTTAAAAAAACAGGGGAAAATCTACTTAGAGCAGATTTTTTAAAGAGAACTTTATTCTTTATTAAGATACCATGCTAGAAGTTATGAAGGATTTCTGTTGGAACACATTTAGAAAATAGAGTAGCTTTAGTTTAATAACTTGCACTGCAAAGAAAATTGTTAAAGAAATTCATATCAAAGTCCAAGTATTAGTTCAATGTCCCGTATTTGATTCCATGATCTTCATAGGGAGGTCTTCTGCAATAGGATATGCTCCTATACAGCCGAGATATTTAAGGTTGCTTGATTTCCTTACCATTACTCCACTGAAAGCTTCTGGTGTACTCCCACATAGCAAGTCAGTCTTCATTGTAACAGGTCAGGACTGGCCTTGACCCCTTTTCCCTGCCCGTGGCCTCTTTGTTCTTGGGCACCTCCTCTCACACCACGAACACCTCTTGCTGATCCAGGACCTCCTCTCTGTGAATAACCGGCTCTACCACGGGGAGAAGCAGCCCCATGACCTCTGGATGGAGCAGCACCCCTTGCTCATCTACCACCCCTTCCTCTAGCTCCAACTTGAAAATCTTCATAACCATAGTATGGATCTTCATATCTACCACGATAGTTATGGTAATCATAGTCATAATAATCATAATAATCTTCATATCCATAATAATCTGGAAGATATCCATAACCACCTCTACCTCAACACCCTCGACCTCTTGTTGGAGGGGGCATATGAGTTGGACCATAATAGCAGTAATCATCATACATCTGATTCTTTGCTGCTTGCCTCTGAGCTTTTCTTTCTTTCCTTTTCATATCTGGTGGCTTAGCAAAAACAATTTCAATGTTTTCTCCCTCCAAGTCTTTGCCATTCATTTCTTCCATAGCCTTAACAGCACCATCTCGTTCATCAAAATGAATGAATGCATAATCTTTCAGTTTCTTTACTCTTTCCAGTTTTCCAAACTGACTAAATGCCTTTTCTAAAATCTCTTCTGTTACAGTATTGGCAAGGTTACGTACAAAAAGTACCTTCACCTTTGCCATAACCTCAGGATCAGGATCTTCTATAGGATCAACCCATTCAACAGTTCCAACATTTCCCCAGACCTTGACTTTACCACTCATTAGCCTATGCCATGCCTGGGCAGCTGTTTTGTGATCTTCATATTCAAGAAAGCAAAAGCCTCTGGTGTCGCTCCCTGTCTTCATGGAGGAACGACACAGGACCCTGCGCTGTTTTTTGTCTGCTCGGCCCTCCCCAGGTTTGCTGCTGGTTCTTCCCGGGTTGGCTACCGACCCTTCTACCTCCGTGGAAGGGCGGTTCCCTCTGCCACATTCCCCACTTCCGCGGGGGAGCGGCACACCGCCGGCCGGCTCTCTCAGGGGCTGCACAGGTGTTCCCTCAGATGTTCCCGGTGCATGTTGTCTCTCTCCTCCTTTATAGTCCTCTTCCACCAATCCCAACTCTGCTACCCACACGCTGAGTACGCTGCTCTCCTCCAATCAGGAGCAGGTCCTACAGTTTATTGGTTGAACTGGAGGCAGCTGTATAGAAGCTGTTTCTCCCTTCTCAGTGCCATATTGTGGGAGAACAGATGCATAGAATAAGTCTTAATTCCAGTAACTTAGTCTAGTCCGGGTTGCTCCCCACAGATCCCCCTTTCTTTTTATTTTTTGGCATTGATATGCGCCTGTCTTCGGTGCCCCGCGGCACACACTCTGCTCTGCTTGCTGGAGTTGCCCACAGGTGCTTACAAGCCCTATCAATCAGGCAAACCGAATCCGAGTCCTCTCTTCGCCATGTTGTGAGGAGGTTTTTAGGCGCTGATGCGTGCCTGTGTTCGGTGCCCTGCAGCGCATGCTCTGCTCTGCTAGAACTGCCTGCAGGTGCTTACAAGCCCTACCAATCAGGCAAACCGAATCCAAGCCCTCTCATTGCCGTATTGTGGGGAGACTTATTGGTGTTGATTCGTGCCTATCTTCAGTGACCTGCAGCTCATACTCTGGTCGAGCTGCCTGCTGGTGCTTATCGCCTTACTAATCAGGCAGACCGAATCCGAGCCTTCTCATTGTGGTATTGTGGGGAGACTTATTGATGTTAATTTGTGCCTGTCTTCGGTGACCTGCGGCGCATAAGCTGCTAGCCGCCCGCAGGTGCTCACCACCTCCCTAATCAGGCAGACCGAATGCAAGCTCTCTCATTGCCATGTTGAGGGGAGGCCTTATTTTTCTCTATTTCTCTATCTCAGGGCATTCCTATCTCTCCCATTTTACTTCTATCTGCCAGCATTCCTATTTCTCTCATTTTACTTCTAAATTTCTGTTTCTCATATCCCCGCGGCTTCCCAGCGCCCGCCCTGAGGCTGCTTCTCGGTGCCTCACCCCGCGGCTTCCCGGCTCTGAGCCGCTTCCCAGCTTTGCGTGCTCTCCATGGTCTCCGCGCCCCTTCGCGCCCGCACCACAGCCTTCACGCTAGCCCCGCGTTCCCTATCTATTAGCGCCCCGTGCGCTCTCCCCCCGCTGGTGCCCCGTGTGCTCTCTCTGCGCGCAGCGGCTTCCGTGAGTCACACAGCCTAGCTCACGTTTCCGCCACCGGTTGGTTTAGTTTTCAGTCTAAGTTCCCCGGGCTAACCTGACGAAATGCAACCTATAGCTTACGTCTCCACTCCCGGTTTGGCTTCCTGTCTTTTGCTCCCCGGGCTAATCTGACGGATTCCAACCTGGCTTACATCTCTGCCTCTGGTTTTAGCTTTTCGCCTTTTGCTCCCTGGGCTGCCTTGAAGAATTCCAACCTGGCTTCCGTCTCCACCTCAGCCTGCCCCCGCGGCTTCAATTTCCCTAACATTTTTCTCTACCCGGTATGTTTCCTAACTTTTCTTCCAACAATATTCCCCTCTCATTTCTCCTGGCTTCTCCCCCACAGTCCGTATCCAAGTCTGTTTGTTCTAGCTTTCACTTTCGCTTTCGACCTTAGAGATTTCTCCCAGCTTCCCCCTGTAGTCCATATCCGAGTCTATGCCTAGGCTTTCAATAGCTTCTTCTGGCACCTTTTCCGTCCGGCTTTTCCCTAGGCTCTTTGCTAGTCTCTCTCTCCGGTATTTTCCCACTTCTTCCCATTTCTTCCCTCCTAGGTTTCCTATCCGAGTCACGGCACCATTTTGTTGCTCCCCGTCTTCGTGGAGGAACGACACAGGACCCTGCGCTGTTCTTTTGTCTGCTCGGCCCTCCCTGGGTTTGCTGCTGGTTCTTCCCGGGTTGGCTACCGACCCTTCCACCTCCATGGAAGGGCGGTTCCCCCTGCCACATTCCCCACTTCCACGGGGGAGCGGCACACCGCCGGCCGGCTCTCTCAGGGGCTGCACAGGTGTTCCCTCAGATGTTCCCAGTGCATGTTGTCTCTCTCCTCCTTTATAGTCCTCTTCCACCAATCCCAACTCTGCTACCCACACGCCGAGTATGCTGCTCTCCTCCAATCAGGAGCAGGTCCTACAGTTTATTGGCCGAACAGGAGGCAGCTGCATAGAAGCTGTTTCTCCCTTCTCAGCGCCATATTGTGGGAGAACAGATGCATAGAATAAGTCTTAATTCCAGTAACTTAGTCTAGTCCGGGTTGCTCCCCACACTCTGGTTTTTTTTTTTTTTCTTGTCATCTGGTTGGTGGTATAAAATGACATCTGTAAGACCCTATGTTACTTTGCTAAATTCTTCAAGAATCTGTTCCTTGGTTTTACTCTTAGAAATAGAGCCCACAAAAAGCCTATTGTTGGCAACTGAGATGCAGACACCAATATGTTTTCCAGAACAAATTTCATGATTATTATACAGTTTAACAGCCTCCTGAACTGCTTCTTTTGTACAAAAAGTGACAAACGCATAACCTCTATTGAGACCAGTGAGTGGATCCATCATAAGATGAAGATCCCAAATAGGTCCAGCTTTCTCAAATAAAGGAACAAGCTCATCCTCAAATAGATCTCTTGGGATCTTCCCCACAAATATCTCAGTGCCAACCGAAGGCTGCTGACCTGAATAAATGGAATCTAGAGGCGGTCCCCCATACTTCCTCTGTCCAGTGGCCACATCAAGTGTGTAGCCTGTTCTTCCCAAGAGTGCTTTAATTTTTACCTCATCTGGTCCTTTACTTGAGTCCGCTACTTTGGTCCCCTGTTTTTCTGTCTGCCTGTAAGTCTTCATGACTCCACATAAAAAGGCACTTTTGTTCTGAACATGAGAGAGATCACTGTCATTAAACTGCTGAAAAACTGCCAATGCACCGTCTTCATTGAATTCTTTCAAAGCTTCAATAGCTCTTTCATCTAAATCACTATGTGCAACTAGCCCTCCCCATTGGGCTGTGGCAGAGGAATCCTGTCCCAGGGGATCGGGTTGCGGGAAACACATGCTCACTGCTCCCTGTGTCCAGTGTGAGTGGAGCTGTTGTAAAATGGTGGCCAAAGCTCACACCACTGGCAGCAAACCCGATCCATTTCTACTCGCCTCTGGCCTCTGAGCGCGCTCCCTGTGTGAGCGTGTGCCCCCGCGTGACCCCCCCTTCCCTCCCCTCCCCTCCCTCACACGTCCGCTTCTTTCACTCACTCCCTCAGCCCCTGCCCTCCACCTGCTCCTCCTTCTCCCCTATCACCACCACCACCACCACCACCAGCAGCCGCCGTCGCTGCCTCTGGACGCCTTCTCTTGGCCTTCCTTCTTCCCTCTGTGTTCCTTCCCTGCCACCCCCACTCCCATCCGCGGTGCCTCAGGCAGGAGTGGCAGCCTTGCCCATTCTAGCTGACTTGCTCGCATGCTTGCTCACTCACTCCCTCTCTCGCTCTCTCGGCCCTGTCCCCCAGTCCCTGTGGAGTCGGCTCCTCTCTTTTTCTCTCCCTCAATTGACACTCTAATTTATGATGTCAGTAATCACCCTAGGCTCTTGTCATGAGCTGCCAAGGCTATGGATGCCTCTTGAGTTCACCAACTGTTATCTTATTTACCAAAGGCCATAGCCAAAGTGGAAGTTCTCTCCTCCCTTCAGAGAAAGGTGCCTCCTTTGATGGCCCATTCTTTCCTCTGGGATCTCACTCACACAGATCTTCCATTTAGGCCATTTTTTTGCCAGAGTGTCTTGGCTTTCCATGCCTGAAACACTCTCGTGGGCTTATTAGACAGATCTGAATGCCTTAAGGGCTGATTCTGAGGCCAGAGTGCTGTTTAGAACATCTAAAATTCTATGAGTCTGCTGTGTATCCAACTTCCCATGTTGGATAATTCTCTCATTTTAATTCTATCAGTTAATATTAGCAGACATTAGTCTTGTTTATGTGATCCCTTTGACACTTAATTCTCTCATTATGATCAATTATGAACTGAAACTGGTCACTTTGACTAGTGAGATGGCACTGGTACATGCCACCTTGATGGGATTGAATTGGAATCCCCTGGCACGTTTCTAACTGTACAGTTAGGCACATGCTCAATCGGACTTACCCCAGATAAAATAAATCTTTAAAAAAAATAAGTTCTGTAGATATCAGCTAGGTATATTTGGTCCAGAGTTTTGATTAGCTCTTGTTTCTTTATTGATTTTCTGTCTAGCTGATATGTCCATTGAAGAAAGCGGGGTGTTGTTGATGTTCTTCCTTACTATTGTATTAAATTGATTGTCTCCCTTTAGATTCATTAATATTAATAATTTAATATCCAGATACCCTATACTACTGAATTCTACAAATAATTTAAGAACTAACTGAAACACCTTTTAAATCATATACAAAAATATGAATAGGATGTGAATCTGCCAAACCTATTACAGATCACTCTGATACCAAAACAGAACAGGACACAATATAAAAGCAAAGCTACAAATCAATGTCCTTGGTGAAAATAGATGCAGATATTATTAACCAAAGCCTAGCAACCAAAATCCCACACATCTAAAAGATAGTTTATCAGATCAAGTGTGATTTATCTAAGAGATGCAGAGGTGATTCAACCTTCACAAATAAAAATCACCATAAACCATGCCAATAGAATGTATAAGAAATATAAGCATCTAAATAAATGAGGAAAAGCACTTGGCAAAATTCAAGAACGCTTCAAGCTAATGGCCCATCAAAAATTTAGTATAAAAGCTTACCTCAAAATTATAAAGGCTACCTTTTGGCATCTTGTCAAAATCATACTGAATGGGGAAATGCTGAAATCACTTCCTCTCAGGTCTGGAACAAAACATTATTAGTTTAAACACTGTTATTAGTTTCAGCACTGTTATTCTGTATGATATTAGAAATATTAAGAGGATCAAATAGGGAGGAGAAAGAAAGGCCACAAAATTGGAATGGAGAAACTCAAAATAGTCTTGTTAGCAGATGATTTAATGTATACGGAAAAATCTAAACCCTGCACAAAAATGTTCTTGGAACTGATAATTCAGTTCAATAAAGGTGCATTTTACAAAAACAACATGAAAAAAACAGTTGTTTTTTCATATACTAGTAATGAACTCAGTGAAAGCAAAATCATGAATAATCACCATTCATAACAGCTACAGTCAGATATTTTGTAATGAATTTTACCCAAAAAAGTGAAAGATCACTACAGTAAAAATCCTAAACAGCACTCTGGCCTCAGAATCAGCCCTTAAGGCATGCAGATCCGGCTGAAAAGCCCATGAGAGTATTTCAGGCATGGAAAGCCAAGACACTCTGGAAAAAAAAAAAAAAACCTAAATGAAAGATCTCCACAGGTGAGATCCCAGTGGAAAGAACTGGTCATCAAAGAAAGAGGTACCTTTCTCTGAAGGGAGGAAAGAACTTCCACTTTGACCATGGCCTTGTCTAAAAATTATCAGAGTCAGTGAACTCAGGGGGCTTCCATAGCCTTGGCAACTCATGACAAGAGCCTAGGTTGATTACTGATGCCATAAACAAGAGTGTCAATTTGTTAAGTCAACAACAGGAGTCACTGTGCACTTACTCCTCATGTAGGATCTTTGTCCTTAGTGTGCTGTACATTGAGATTTAATGCTATAACTAGTACTCAAACAGTATTTTTCACTTTATGTTTCTGTGTGGGAGCAAACTGTTGAAATCTTTACTTAATGTATGCTAAACTGATCTTCTGTATATAAAGAGAAACGAAAATGAATCTTGATATGAATGGAAGGGGAGAGGGAGTGGGAAAGGGGAGGGTTGCGGGTGGGAGGGACATTATGGGGGGGAAGCCATTGTAATCCGTAAGCTGTACGTTGGAAATTTATATTCATTAAATAAAAGTTTAAATAAAAGAAAGAAATTACATGAAGAAAGGGATTTTTTTGGTTGGAAAAAAAATTATAAAATATTGATGAAAGACACAAAAATAGAAAGACATTCTTAACTGAAAACAAAAATTCTACTGCACAAATATCTAAAGCAGTGGCTTAGAAATAGAAAAATACTACAAAATGATGATATAAATTGAAATGTTTAACTGTATTTCATTCACAAATGATACTATGATTTTTAAAGATTGTAAACAATTGACTTGAAAGGTGGAGTTAAACAGTGAGGAAGATAAAGAGATCTTCCTCCTGTTTTACTCTACAAATAACTCTGGTGGCTGATGGTTGAGCAGTGACAAAAATAGAAGCCTGTAACTCAATCCAGTTCTCCCACATGGGTGACAGGGGCCCAAGTACTTGGGCCATCTTTCACTTCTCTTCTGTGGGGAGCAACTCGGACTAGACTAAGTTACTGGAATTAAGATTTATTCTATGCATCTGTTCTCCCACAATATGGCGCTGGGAGAGGAGTAAACAACTTTTACACAGCTGCCTCCAGTTCGACCAATAACCTGCAGGAGCTGATCCTGCTCCTGACTGGAGGAGAGCAGCATACTCGGCGTGTGGGTAGCAGAGTTGGGATTGGTGGAAGAGGACTACAAAGGAGGAGAGAGACAACATGCACTGGGAACATCTAAGGGGAACATCCGGATAACATCTGAGCAGCCCCCGAGAGAGCCGGCTGGTGGTGTGCCGCTCCCCCGCGGAAGTGGGGAAAATGCCAGGGGAGCCGCCCTTCCATGGAGGTGGAAGGATCGGCAGCCAACCCAGGAAGGGCTGAGCAGACAAAAGAACAGCGCAGGGTCCTGTGTCGTTCCTCCGCGACGAGGGGGAGCAACATCTTCCAGGTGCATTAGCAGGGGCTGGATTGGAAGTACAGCAACTCAGATTTGAACTGACGCTATGAATGGAGTGTCCAGATTGTAAACATGGTTTACTCTGCTGTATCACAATGCTGGTCCTGACAGTTGTGTTTTTTTAAGCAATGGGGTAACACAATTAGATATACATTTTTAAAACATATATGAACAGCTACAAGTCTGAGCAAGGATTTGGGAGGCAGAGTGGCAAAGAACACATTTCAAAGGTTACCTCAGTATTCCTGGTGATATATAGGATACATTTGACCTTGGATAAAGACACAGGAGAAGCAGAATCAACAAAAATGGCCGAGAATGCCATTCACACTGAGAACACAGAATACACTGGGAAGTATCTTAACTCCTTGTATGAGAGTTATAATACACAATTCTCATTCAATTTTAATATAATGCAAATTTCTGAAATGGCCAGCACTCTAATGTATCAGTGTTCCCTGTGCAGTGCTAAGCAATGTGCGTAGATATTTTATAACTCTAGCATATATAAAAAGTGGCCTTATATTCACTCAATGTTCTTACCTTCACAAAGCATTTCAAGTGGTTCAGGTATCAACATAGAAATTTAAAGTAAGACCACTCATAGTCTGGGGTGTTTCAGATGACAGTGAGGTCACCATGGCCATTTGTAACAATCATTTCATTATTGTCATTTAACAATACTTATACCATATACTTAAATGATAATGATTTTATATAAGCAAAGCCATATGAATTTCTTCAAAGAATGATTTATTGTAAAATGATACTTTCTTTATGAAATTTTCAAAGCTATTCTTTGATGACAAGATTATTTTCCACTGTACCTTTCATGATTTATTTTTATCTGTACTTTTTAAAAAAACAGCTATTTATTTACTTTATCTAATTGAAAGGCAGAGCAAAAACAAAACTAAAGGAAAGGAACAGAGATCTTCCATCTGCTAGTTCACTCCTCAAATTACAACTGTCAGGGTTGGAAAAAGCCATGGCCAGGAGCAAGGATCCAAGATCCAGGGCTCAGATATGTCTCCTTGTGGGTGGCAGTAGCACAAACTGTTGAGGCATCATCTTCAGCTTTAATGTATTGTTTAACCAGGGAGCTGGGTTGGGGTGGAGGTGCCAGGACAGCAATCAGCACTCTAATACCAATGTGTGCATTTTAAATGGTGTCTTACACCACTGTGTGAAACTTACCCCTGGCTTATATTCCCGCAATGTACCATTTTACCTTTTTAACATTTTGGGCTTAGGGAAGTAATTGGCCTTATTTTATACAATGCATAATATATTACCTCACCTAATTTTGTTGTGTGGATTAAAATTACTTTTTTTGGATTAAAATTATTTTAACACATCACATGTATTGCTTGTGTAGTAAATCCTGAAAAAAGACAAAACCATAGATCTCTAGGATCTTATGCAGAGAAACACATAAGAATTATTTTCCAAATAGATTTAAGTACCCATAAAACTTGTTCTCAGGCCGGTGCTGTGGCATAGTGGGTTAAAGTCCTGGCCTGAAGTGCCAGCATCCCATATGGGCACCAATTCTAGTCCTGGCTGCTCCACTTCCAATCCAGCTCTCTGCTATGGCCTGGGAAAGCAGTAGAAGATGGCCCAAGTCCTTGGGCCCCTGCACCCATGTCGGGGACCCGGAAGAAGCTCCTGGCTACTGGCTTCAGATCAGATCAGCTCTGGCTGTTGCGGTCATTTGGGGAGTGAACCAACGGAGTGAAAACCTCTCTCTCTCTCTCTCTCTCTCTCTCTGGCTCTACCTTTCTCTCTTCTAACTCTGCCTTTCAAATAAATAAAATAAATCTAAAAAAAAAAACTTGTTCTAATTGAATACATTAAACATATCTTCAAGGTTGTGCATTTGGTATAGTGGCTAAGATACTACTTAAGATATTTGCACCTAATGCTGGGTTCAATTCCTGGGTCTGCCTCCAATTCCAGCTTCATGCTAACGTGTACAATGAAAGACATAGTGTGGTCAAAAGACTTGAATTCCTGCCATTCATGGTGGGAACCTGGAATGAGTTCCTGCCTTATGGCTTTAACTTGTATCACCCCTGTCTGTTGTGGGCATCTGGAGAGTAAATAAGTGGGCAGAAGATATAGATCTCTCTGTATGTCTCTCTGTCTTTCAACTACAAATAAACAAACTTTCAACTACAAAAAAACTAAAAAGTTATACTTGGCTCCTTACTTTGTATCAAACTCTACATGTATCTTTCTGTTTTTCCTTTGGCTATAACTATCATAAAGCTTGGTCTAAATTTGATTGTGTGTTGTGTTGTTATAAATTATTTTGTCCCTTAATGTTATTATTTCTGTTTGGAGCTTATTCCCCATTGTATAAAATTATTCTACTTTAAAATATGTGTAATTTTTATCAATAGAAGAAACAACTTACAGATGCAGAGAATCTTTATAAGAGATAGTTTTGGTTAGGTTGAACTTCTCAAATTTCTATTTTTGTCTCATCCCTCTTGAAACTTTATCAAAAAAAAAGAAACTTTATCCAAAAATTGAAGTCTTGGGCCATAAATTGTAAGTCCTAAATAACAGAACTTGAATCATTTCTCTCTGGATGCATTTTCAATTATGCATGCTATATGCATGCTTATATTTGTGAAATCTGTGTTTCGTTTTCAAAAAAATAAATAAATAAAATTGTAATGCCCTCATTTTTCTGTCCTAAACTTGGTTCACATGAAGTCTAGATATGTCAGGATCTCATTTTGTCTGTACATGATAAAGCTCTGTCTCCCCAGGAGAGAGGTTATACTCTTTGCTGTATGAAAACCCTAAGTCCTCTTGTTTTAATTCCTACTCCCATATTTCCTCTAATAGAAGAGGGAAAAGGTTCTTGGGCTAAATTCTGGGGTCCATTCTCCTTACACAGCTTAAAATGGAGCCCAGAATGAGCATCATGGCAAGAGAAGCCAAGGAAAGAGGGGTTTAAAAATATGGAAAGGCTGAACTTACTGCACCTCCTGATTAATGTACAAAATTGAAAAAAAGCAAAAATGTAAAAAAAATAATGTAGAAAATGTCCTTATTCTGCTTAAACAGATGACATCTATTATGCATCTACCTCAGGAAGTCCCAATGTTTCAGGGAGATGTTGTCTTAGTAAGCTTCTTTTACAAGTATTGAAGTCAGAAACTTCAAGAAAGAAATGAAGCCACTTCAAAAAAAACCCACTTAGTCTGACAAAACATTTAGATCAATTCTTGCAACCCAGCTACTATACCTGGGTTGCAGTGATGCCTTTAATGAACATATTATCTGCAAGAGAGAAAAATGGGATGATCGGGAGGGAGGCTATGAAAATTTGGGAAAGAGAAGACATTGCTGGACTGGGAATCTCCTCAGCTAAGTACAACATCCCAAAGATCATTAATGTGATAATTCCCCAGAGTAAAATTGTAAGATGTAAGGGAAGTAATGATTAAAGAAATTTTAAAAAATCAACCTTGAGATCACAAAATGCATCAAAGACATTTGAAGTTCAACACCAAAAGAAAGAGAAAAATCCCTCTGCATTCTTACAAAGGCTTAGAGATCAAATATGAAAATATGCTGGGCTCAGCCCTGAGAGTCAGCTGAGACAGTGGTTTTTAAGTCAACTTCAAAATTAAAGTTGGCCACATAGAGACAAACAGAAGCTCAAAAAATCTTTGTGTTAAGGAAGGAGGATAAAAAATAGCATATGGAAAAAATTCATATCCACAGTGGAAAAAGTAATACACAAAATGTTAAAAACAAGGCCCCCTCAAAGAGACATGAAAGCTCACTGGGGCCAGCAAACTACAAAGAGGGAAGGAGTGACTCCAAAGCCAGTGAAAGCTATTAGAGCCATGGCATTTTACCACTGTGGAAAGCCAGGGCATTTCCAAAAAATGTTCAGAGTTAGAAAAATGAAGATAATTCATCTCTTGATCTTTGAGGACTGGGGTGGTGGTGGCCAGTGATTCCTTTTTGAGAGGTCCTTCCTGGAGCACTTAATATATCTAGAGTTGGAACCAAAAGGGGAGGATTAAATATTCCTTGTGGATTCCAGGTCAGCCTAGTTCTCCCTTGCTTGCCAAACATAGGATATAAAATTATACAAAGAAAAATTAAAAATGTCTGTGGTAAATAAGGATGACTTTCAGGTCCTATTTTTTTTTTAGTTTTAATAATTTTTATAATAGTGAACAGATTTCATGTAATCTTATGTACAGATTCAGGAGCATACTGATAATTCCCACCATAATATCCACCCTACCCAAGCTCCCACTCTCTCTCCTCCATTCTTTCTTATTCTTTTTTTAATTTTTACTATGACATACATTCCGTTTATTTTAAAATCATAAGCTTAACCCTCCACTAAATATTTAATAAATGTAAGAAGAAAAAAATGTTGCTTTTGAAAGAAAAAGTTAAATTAGGTACAGGAGAAATGTGAAGATCCTTCCTATGTATTCCAGAGGTGGGATCCAATCTCCTCAGCAAGTCTAATTATTAAAATTAGGACAGATCCTCACAGTAAATAATGGGCAGCTATGAGTCCTAAAATTTCCAGAGAGAACAACAACATCATATTGACTCTTCAGTATGGGCAAAAGAGGGAAGTAGAAGAAGGTTAAAATTATGCCTCTAAAAATTAAGCCGAAACAGCTATGCAAAACCATTAATAAATAACAGCATCATATCTCTAATGAAGGGAGAAATAGATTACAGCATATAACAGTGATTCTCATTACAGATGGATTGTAAGAATCTTCTGGAATCCCATATAACCCCCCCTTCTTCTAGTAAAGAAATCTGATGTGTTTTATAGATTATTACAGGAACTAAGAGCTATCTACTAAATTGCACAGGCTTGTCACACTGTGGTTTAGAATTCTTATACCATTCTCAGTAAAATTCCCCATGACCACACAAGTTTTAGTGATGCTGACTTAAAATGTGATTTCTAGATCTGCCCACTAGACACAGAAAGCAGAAACCACTTTGCCTATCAGTGGAAAATCCCAATGGGGGAAGAAAACAAAATAGGTGGACTGCATTGCTTCAATCATTGACTGAAACACTCAAATTATTTGGTCAAAGCCCTGGCCTGAAGCGCCGGTGTCCCATATGGGCACTGGTTCTAGTCCCAGCTGCTCCTCTTCCAATCCAGCTCTCTACTATGGCCTGGGAAAGTGGTAGAAGATGCCCCAAGTGCTTGGGCCCCCGCACCCACATGGAGACCCAGATGAAGCTCCCGGCTCCTGACTTCGGATTGGTGCAGCTCCGGCTGTTGTGGCCATCTGGGGATTTAACCAGCGGATGGAAGACCTCTCTCTGTTTCTACCTCTCTCTGTAACTCTATCTTTCAAAAAAAATCTAAACCAAAGAGATAAATGTAATTTACTAATTCCAGAATTTAAAATAGGAGGTCATTCTTTTGGAAAAGACTAATTTAATTTTAACAATCAATGCTGTACAAACCTAGCTGAATTTTATAAAAGGTGGGAGCCTGTAAAACAATACCTGACCATAACTGTTAAGGTATTGTAGAGTATGAAAGCAGATATGAGAGATGGTCCTTTTCATGAGGGAATGTGGCTCTCTGTGGATGATTAAACTTGAGTCATGGAGGGAAAATGTAATGATTATGTGATTATGGATGGTAATAGTCATCCAATATGTGAAAATGACAGATTGCCTGTAAACCTGTCTGCTCAGACTTGTGAGTTGTATATCCTCAATCACACTCTAAAGCTTCTTGAGGGCCAGGAGGGGATGTTTACATAGACTCCAGGAATGCTTATGAAGTGGTACAAATTTTTGGAAAAATCTGGACAGAAGGGTCTTATAAATGGAAATGGAAATGAAAATTGAAAAGAACTGTTCCAGAAAGATTTTCACAGATATTCAAGTCTCTTGCTTCCCACTGAAATACCTAATTATCATGTAAATTGTCACCAAAAATTAAAGTCACATTTATACATACATATATACATATATATATACATATATACACACACACATATATATATAAAGTTCTTAACATACTTATTAGAATATAGCAATAACTCAACAAATTCTTTCTAAATGAATAAATTAGACCTTGTTCTGATCTGATGTACCAAACTAATACTTTTATTTTTTCCAGTTGTATGAATTATTCATGTTCTTCATATCAGAATAATACCTGAAAGAGTAAAAAATTATCTGGAATCTCACTACCATGAGAAACTCTTATTTGTTGGTATCTTCTTTAATACTGACTGCCGAGCATAACACAGGTGAGCCCAGTTAATGGTGTTAAATTTCAGCACTGCCACATACTCAGATTGGCCAAGTGATAATAGAATTCCCAGGTCTTATTTTTCTCATCTGTAGAGTGGAGATAACAATGGAATCAATGTCAAATAGTTATTATGGGATTAAATGAGTGAATATTTACAAAACAGCTAAACTAATTCCTGAAATGCTATACGCATTACATAAATAATGTATTAGATCTTATGAAAATTTGTGCACACTTCCCTCATCTGAATGCTCACTCCAATGTTTACCAATGTTAGCATCTATTGTGGGTCCTTATGTGCTTTTTTCTTTATCCATATAATCACATATGGTTGCTGGTTATTATTATTATAGAACCATGATCATATACACACTAATCTAGAGAACATTTATTTTATTAGTTTTGGAGCCTGTTCTGTCAAGTTAATTGCTTTCTTTTTTTAACTTGTATTTAATAAATATAAATTTCCAATGTACAGTTTTTGGATTACAGTGGCTCACCCCCCAAAAGCTTCCCTCCCTCCCACCCACAACCCTCCCATCTCCTGCTCCCTCTCCAATTCCAGATTCATTTTCAATTAACTGTATGTACAGAAGATCAAAGTTAATTGCTTTGAACAAGTGACTACTTTATTCCAAGAAAGAAAAACAAATCATTTTATTGAGCCATACCTGACTAAAGGCCATTTTCTTGGTTTGTTGGAAATTTCTGAGAGTTAAAATAGCATATCAGGAAGACAGAGGAGAGACAAAACTGACTAATTATGCTTCCAAACTTGGGGGAACTTTAGGAGCTGAGCTACAGATTTGACACATGCAGTGGAGGCTTCATTTTGAGATAAGTAACTATCTGAAATCACCCAGCAGTTAGATAAATGACCTAATTTAATTTTCCTGTAGAAGAATGGCTGCTGATTTGTCTACCTGTTCTATAGTTATGTCACTGCATGTATTACAAAGCAGCAGGTAGGCCAGCGCAGCGGCTCACTGGACTAATCCTCCGCCTTGCGGCACAGGCACACCGGGTTCTAGTCCTGTTCAGGGAACTGGATTCTGTCCCAGTTGCCCCTCTTCCAGGCCAGCTCTCTGCTGTGGCCAGGGAGTGCAGTGGAGGATGGCCCAAGTGCTTGGGCCCTGTACCCCATGGGAGACCAGGAGAAGCACCTGGCTCCTGTCATTGGATCAGCGTGGTGCACTGGCCACAGCACACCGGCTGCGGTGGCCATTGGAGGGTCAACCAACAGCAAAAGGAAGACCTTTCTCTCTCTCTCTCTCTCTCTCTCTCTCACTGTCCACTCTGCCTGTCAAAAAAATAAATAAAAAAAACAAGAGAAAAAAAAAAAACAAAGCAGCGGGGTAATCATGAAACTATTAGTTAATAATGAAAATCACTTCTCTGAAGAGCCCTGATTTACCCCATCTTACTAGCCCACCTGGCACATTACCTGGGTTTCACCACTTCATGAATGGTTAATGTGAGCCAGGAATCAATAAGTCGATTAAGAATAATGACTGGGCTTCCAGACAACCAACCGGGATCAGGATCAATAATTTTTATTTAGTGAAAATAAATCCAGTTGTGAACCCAATATTTAAAACCTATACAGATAGACAATGGGGATATACATTAAAAGCCATTGCACTCTTTCTAGCCACAGCCACTGTAGACATTTAAGGAGCAAACCAGTGGATAGAAGTGCACTTTCTCTCTGTCTTTATGTCTACCTCTCTCAAATAAATAAAAATAATTTTTAAAAATAAAAACTCAAGGTCAAGGCCTGATGCCAGCCATTAAGTCCATCCCTGAAGAACCAAGATCCTGAGAGTGAGACCAGGTTAACCCAGTGGAGTGGTTGGAAAGTACATTTCTCTTTGGCCCATCTTGCACATGATGGATTCCTAATGAAGCAAATATATCCTGAGTTTTGACTGAAATAAACTCCCTGGCCTTGGGACTATGTAAAAATCTATGCTGACTTGAAACAGACTTTTATTTCACTAAGCACAGAGCATCAAATCCATGGGGTCAGAATCATGTGAAAGTGAGGTTTCTCTGCATCTTAGGCTGGTTTGTTCTTCTCAGTGTGATAGCTTTTTCATCGTTCAGCAAATATTTAATGAGCACCAGCTCTGTTTCACAAACTTGACTTTATAACCTTGATTGAGGCTTGTTTATAGTACAGGTTTTATTGTATTAGGATAGGCTAGATAGAAAGAACAAATATCACCAGATGTGTGACTGAATGCCACAGTGAAAGTCTATTTTTTTAGTATGTAACTGTCACATAGGTATTCAAGTTAGGGCAAAGATCTTGAAAAAGAAATCTAGGCTCCTCCCACCTGAGCCATTCCCATGTACAGGTTTGCTGCCCAAACGCCGATAGTGATGTCAGCAGCCAAAAATGCAATCCATGTCTCCCAAGGGCATCAGAAATTCAACTACATGATACATTGTGGGTTGCCTCCCAGGATGTGCATTAGCAAAATGCTAGAAACAGGAGACAAAGCTGGCACTTGAATCTACACACTCATTATGGAATGAGTGTATTCTAACTTGATTCTTAATCACTAGGTCAAATACCCACACTCAAACATTTTAATGACTACAAATATTTCTTTAAATAGTGTCACAATTTAATTAAAATGTTTACTATACGCTTTGCTGTATGAAGCATCTTTTCACATTTGATAGGAGAGAGAAGGGATAGGAGAGAGAGAGAGAGAGAGACAGAGAGAGAGACAGAGACAGACAATATCTTCCATCCACTGGTTTACATCCCAAATGCCTGCAATAGATGGGACAAAGATGGAAGTCAGGAGCCTGGAAACCCATCTGGATTTCTCATGCTGGCAGATAGGAACCAAATATTTGATCCATTATTTGCTGACCCCTGGGATGTACATTAGCAGGAAGGTGGAACAGAAGCAGGGACAAGACCCAAAACCTAGGCACTCAGACATTGGATGTGGACATCTCAAGTGGTGGCTTAATCCTCTGTGCCATAATGTCTGACCCTAACTTTATCTTTGAACTCCATTTTCAATAAAATTTTTGATGTACACATATATGTAATTTATCAATCTACACTCTAGTGACATTATAACACTTTATGTAGAGTATTCATGCAGGTCCCTTCTGACATTTATGGTTCACGATTATTGATTATTTATCTCATATATATCATATAATTTCCTTATACATATTTTCAAAATAGTTTTTGTTAACAGTTAATTATGTTTCAGAAATATTCAAAGAATATGAGATAACCTGGTACATTTACTGTCAGTTCTCACCAATCTTTTAAGTAGTCAAGTATTTCCATCTGGCATCATTTTCCTCTTCTGGAAGAAACTTTTGAACATTTCTTGGAGTGCAGCTCTGATGGAGATTAGTTATTTAGGTGTGTATTATGTCTCAAACTGTTTCTGTTTTGCATTTGTCTTGAAAATAATTTTTGTATGATTTATTTATTTTAAATGCAGAGCTACATACAGAGAGGAATAGAGGGAGGAGAAAGAGAGAGAGAGAGAGAGAGAAAATCAGCTGCTGGCTCAGTCCCCAAATGTACCTGGATAGATTAACTTGGGATCGTATTTTTTGGTTAAAAGTTTTCTCAGTTACTATTTAAAACTAACTATACCTTTTTCTTAAATTTAAATAGGTATTCAAAATTCATTTCAAATAATTGAATACATCCAAAGAAATCCTGAATATGAAGAATGACCAGAAGGTACTGTGTTACTGTAAGAGGTATTAGAACATTGAATATTTAAACATTTTTAAAAAGTATTAGAAGGGAGAGAGAGAGAGAGAGAGAGAGAGAGAGAGAGAGAGAGAGAGAGAGAGAAAGTTGACAGTGAGGTCTCTTCTATTTTCTCATTCATTTCCCCAAATACCAGCAACAACTGAGACACAGCCAGGACAAAACTGCCATGGTCCAGCTGTGGCAGGTCCAAGGGCTCCCGAAGGAGGGGAGATGCCAGTGAAGAGACAAGACAAGGAGACGAGATTTAGTTAGCAAGGGGAGGCATCATTCTGCTGTTCCTTCTCACAGATTTACCTTATACTCTTTTGTCGCTTCCCCTCTTCGCGGGGGAATGACACTGGACCCTGCGCTGTTCTTTTGTCTGCTCGGCCCTACCCGGGTTTGCTGCTGGTCCTTCCCGGGTTGGCTGCCATCCTTCCACCTCCGTGGAAGGGCGGCTCCCCCTGCCACTTTCCCCACTTCCGCGGGGGAAGGGCACACCACCGGCCGGCTCTCTCGGGGGCTGCTCAGATGTTATCCAGATGTTCCTGGTGCATGTTGTCTCTCTCCTCCTCTATAGTCCTCTTCCACTAATCCCAACTCTGCTACCCACACACCGAGTATGCTGCTCTCCTCCAATCAGGAGCAGGATCAGCTCCTGCAGGTTATTGGCCGAACAGGAGGCAGCTGTGTAGAAGTTGTTTACTCCTCTCCCAGCGCCATATTGTGGGAGAGCAGATGCATAGAATAAGTCTTAATTTCAGTAACTTAGTCTAGTCCGAGTTGCTCCCCAGAGTTCCCCCTTTCTTTTTATTTTTGGCATTGATACGCACCTGTCTTCGGTGCCCCATGGCACACACTCTGCTCTGCTTGCTGGAGTTGCCCACAGGTGCTTACAAGCCCTACCAATCAGGCAAACCAAATCCGGGTCCTCTCTTTGCCATGTTGTGAAGAGGTTTTTAGGCGCTGATGCATGCCTGTGTTCGGTGCCCTGCAGTGCATGCTCTGCTCGAGCTGCCTGCAAGTGCTTATCGCCTTACTAATCAGGCAGACCGAATCCGAGCTCTCTCATTGCCATATTGTGGGGAGACTTATTGATGTTGATTCGTGCCTATCTTCAGTGACCTGCGGCTCATACTCTGCTCGAGCTGCCTGCTGGTGCTTATCGCCTAATCAGGCAGACCGAATCCAAGCCCTCTCATTGCCGTGTTGTGGGGAGGCCTTATTTTTCTCTATTTCTCTATCTCCGGGCATTTCTATCTCTCTTATTTTACTTCTATCTGCCAGCATTCCTATTTCTCTCATTTTACTTCTATACTTCTGTTTCTCTTATCCCCACAGTTTCCTGGTGCCCGCCCCGAGGCGGCTTCTTGGCGCCTCGCCCCACGGCGGCTTCCCGGCTCTGCGTGGCTTCAGCCCGCGCTACTCTCATCTGCGTGGCTTCCCGGCTTCGTGTGCGCTCCTTGGTCTCCAAGCCCTTCGCGCCTGCACCATGGCCTCCATGCCAGCCCTGCACTTCCTATCTACTCGCGCCCCATGCGCTCTCTCCGCTCGTGCCCTGCGCGCTGTCTCTGCGCTCGGCGGCTTCCGTGAATCACGGCCTAGCTCACGTTTCTGCCATCAGTTGGTTTAGTTTTCAGTCTAAGTTCTCCGGGCTAACCTGACAAAATCCAACCTAGCTTACGTCTCCGCTTTTCGGTTTGGCTTCCTGTCTTTTGCTCCCTGGGCTAACTTGATGAATTCCAACCTAGCTTATGTCTCCACTTCTGGTTTTACTTTTTTGCCTTTTGCTCCCCGGGCTGACTTGACGAATCCCAACCTAGCTTACGTCTCTGCTTCGGCCTACCCCCGTGGCTTCATTTTCCCTAACATATTTTTTTTCTACCCAGTATATTTTAACTTTCTTCCAACAATATTTCTCCCTCATTTCTCCTGGCTTCTCCCCACAGTCCGTATCCGAGTCTAAGTTTCTTCTAGCTTTCACTTTCGTTTTCAACCCTAGATTTCTTCTGGCACTTTTTCCTTCCGGCTTTCCCCTAGGCTCTTTTCTCTCTCCGGTATTTTCCCGCTTCGTCCTGCTTCTCCCCTCCTAGATTTCCTATCCGAGTCATGGAACCATTATGCCTCCTAGGCTTCCTATCCAAGTCACGGCACCATTATGTTGCTCCCCCTCTTTGTGGAGGAACGACACAGGACCCTGCACTGTTCTTTTGTCTGCTCGGCCCTTCCCGGGTTTGCTGCTGGTCCTTCCCGGGTTGGCTGCCGATCCTTCCACCTCCGTGGAAGGGCGGCTCCCCCTGCCACTTTCCCCACTTCCGCGGGGGAGCAGCACACCACCGGCCGGCTCTCTCGGGAACTGCTCAGATGTTATCCAGATGTTCCTGGTGCATGTTGTCTCTCTCCTCCTCTATAGTCCTCTTCCACCAATCCCAACTCTGCTACCCACATGCCGAGTATGCTGCTCTCCTTCAATCAGGAGCAGGATCAGCTCCTGCAGGTTACTGGCCGAACAGGAGGCAGCTGTGTAGAAGTTGTTTACTCCTCTCCCAGTGCCATATTGTGGGAGAGCAGATGCATAGAATAAGTCTTAATTCCAGTAACTTAGTCTAGTCCGAGTTGCTCCCCACACTCTTTTTACACATATTTTTCATTAAGCCTTCTTCCTCCTTAGCCTCTATTCTTTCAGAGAAAGAGCACGTAACAAGTGATTGTCTATGCATAACCTTTCTCTATTAATCATGTTTTGTTTCATTTTCCTTTCATGGCCAAATCATAACCTTCCCATTAATCTTTCCTCTATGCATAGTGGATGCCTCAGCTATATGAAATTTGTTTATCTTATCTAAAGTTGCTAGACAAAAGTCCAAGATTTTAAAGGTTAATGGATTTATTTTACAATGTTTCTTACAGGACCTATTGCATTGCCTAATGTTAAGAGTTCCTTGTTCCTTTGTTCTATATTTCCAAGCAGAGGCATAACATCTAACCTTTGTAAGAATGTCAATGCTTGTACATCAGTCCACTTGCCGTAGTATTAACTATGTACTTACCAGTTTCATCATACACTCCTGTGTAAGGCAAGGGAGGGTCTGTGGGAACAAGCACTTATGTGCTCTTTCTATTTTCTCATAAAGCTCATTATACATGTTCCTAATAACATTTTTCTCTATACAGTTTTTAGGACATTCCCCTCTCATTTCTCCAGTCACCTCCTGTATTCATTTTTTTACAAGAAACAATTTCGCTTAGCATTGATATTCATGATTCCCACACCCAAATCCAATAACTGTATCATTCAGACTATTAAACACAGCAGAGAATGGCTTCAGTTTAGTCACTGACTTCTTGCATTGCAGAGTTCCCCCTCTTCCAGCTGCAACTTTGTTACACAGCATGGATAGCAACGCCTTCACCACAAAACTAGGAGCCTAAACTGAATACCAGAAAACTATTAGTACTATATTTGACATGGGCAACTTCAGTAGCCTCCTAACATGTATTCCAAGCAGGTTGTTCTAGGGCAGACAGCAGGGAATGGAAGTGTTTGCAGGGAGGAGGTGGCTGGGGTTGCAAGGCAGAGGTGGTGATGTGAGGGTCCTCTCAAATCTAGAGCCAGAACCCCATGCAGGATGCTGGACAAGATCTGCTGGGCCTCCTGGTTCAGTGAGGTGAGCCAACCTGTTCTGGTGGGGACAGATGGCACCTGCAGATCCAGAGGATTTGGCCTCTGCTGGGAGTTCAGGGTGGACAGTGGTGTGGGTGCAGCAGGAACAAATGTTGGGAATTCGGGGATGCATGAAACCCTGTAGAACCACCTGAGTGAGTTCCATTTCCTTCCTTGTGGGGAATGGAAAGTCTCAGTATCTCAGGTGGGCCTGCAGCTCCCCCTGGAGGCTCTGCCCCAATGGCTCCAGCCCTCTGCTCCTGCACTGGTGCCAGCATGTGACAGGGGGCTCAGGTGGTGAGCTTGGAAAAATGCTTCATGCAGCAGGAGACACCGTGTGGGGATGAGTTTGGCTGCCTGTCCTGCAAGCTGACCTGGTCTCTTCTGGTCTTCCCCATGTTCCAAACATACCAGGCCAGAACAGCCACACCCTGAAGGCAGCTGGACACAGGGTGCCTGACCATACCAAGTCACCCCTGTAGGTAGAGAGCTGCTATGCACTGTAGTTCTCCCATCCACTTAGGGCCTTGTCTAGCCTTGCATGGGAATCATGTGTGCCCAGGCTGAGCATGGTACTGTCTCCCTGGGACCACCATCACAAGTGGTCTGACCTCACTGGTGATGATAGGCAGCATGGCTGTCATGGACACACACCTGGTGGAACAAAACCAGAGGCAGTCAAGATCAGCAACTGCAACCCTGTGCTGGGTGGGTGACTTGAACTTCCTCCTGGCACTGAGCTAGGTGGCCGTGAGGGTACCACGATGCACAAGCCAAGCATGGCTATGCCGTGATGCTCTGGTTTCTGTACATCTTCATGCTGGAGATCAGGTTCTGGTTCACCTTCCAGAACTACAAGTCCACGCAGGGCAGGGTGGCCCAGCTGACATAGTGGTGAGCAAGGGTCTGCTTCTGCTGCCATTCTGCATGCCCAGCCTCTTCCTGCTGCTTGTGGCTTAAAATACCAGTTTAAAAAATACTAGTGGTGAAGACAAACTGCTAAATTATACTCTTCTTAGAGCACCAGGGAAACAGCTTGTACCCCTGGATTGGGGTGGCATAGCTGAAATGTGGAGCTGTACTAGAAGTGAGAATGACCCAGCTCAGTCTCTGCAAGGCATAGTAGCATTCTTTTGTAGCTCAGTGATCAGAAGGAACTGAAGAAGAGAATGCACCATCACAAAAGGCTGAAAATACTGGGAATTATAATAGAAAAATAAATAATGTATGGCCATTTTTATTTTGTAATAATTCATTTGTTAAATTTATATACAATTCTGATAATGTTGTTAAGTGAATGTAATTGTACTGCAGAAATTTAAAAGCTTAACATCAAAGTTTTTTTATTTTTAAATCCTTGCTGCAGAGATGGCTGGCTTTGTGGTGCAGTGGGTTAAGTCACCTCCTGTGATATAGGCATCATGTATGTGCTTTTTTTTTTTAAGAGTCAAAGCAATCTATGAAAAACCCACAGCCAACATCCTATTGAATGGGAAAAAGTTGGAAGCATTTCCACTGAGATCTGGGACCAGACAGGGATGTCCACTCTCACCACTGCTATTCAATATAGTTCTGGAGGTTCTAGCCAGAGCTATTAGGCAAGAAAAAGAAATTAAAGGGATACAAATTGGGAAGGAAGAACTCAAACTATCCCTCTTTGCAGACGACATGATTCTTTATTTAGGGGACCCAAAGAACTCTACTAAGAGACTACTGGAACTCATAGAAGAGTTTGGCAAAGTAGCAGGGTATAAAATCAATGCACAAAATTCAACAGCCTTTGTATACACAGACAATGCCATGGCTGAGGAAGAACTTCTAAGATCAATCCCATTCACAATAGCTACAAAAACAATCAAATACCTTGGAATAAACTTAACCAAGGATGTTAAAGATCTCTACGATGAAAATTACAAAACCTTAAAGAAAGAAATAGAAGAGGATACCAAGAAATGGAAAAATCTTCCATGCTCATGGATTGGAAGAATCAATATCATCAAAATGTCCATTCTCCCAAAAGCAATTTATAGATTCAATGCAATACCAATCAAGATACCAAAGACCTTCTTCCCAGATCTGGAAAAAATGGTGCTGAAATTCATATGGAGGCACAAGAGACCTCGAATAGCTAAAGCAATCTTGTACAACAAAAACAAAGCCGGAGGCATCACAATACCAGACTTCAGGACATACTACAGGGCAGTTGTTATCAAAACAGCATGGTACTGGTACAGAAACAGATGGATAGACCAATGGAACAGAATTGAAACACCAGAAATCAACCCAAACATCTACAGCCAACTTATATTTGATCAAGGATCTAAAACCAATTCCTGGAGCAAGGACAGTCTATTCAATAAATGGTGCTGGGAAAACTGGATTTCCACATGCAGAAGCATGAAGCAAGACCCCTACCTTACACCTTACATAAAAATCCACTCAACATGGATTAAAGACCTAAATCTATGACCTGACACCATCAAGTTATTAGAGAACATTGGAGAAACCCTTCAAGATATTGGCACAGGCAAAGAATTTCTGGAAAAGACCCGGGAGGCACAGGCAGTCAAAGCCAAAATCCTTGCTCAAAGTGATGTTCACTCCAAATGAGCTACAGCATAGTTAATCACCATATTACAAATTTTTCAATAAAGATAGGGGTAAATACTGTGTGTGCTTCAGAATCATAAAATCTCAATCTTCAAGTGTGGTCACAAACACACATATTTATATTGCATACTTTTTACAAAATTACTAATTTCTCTAGTGTAATTTAGATTACAATAACTTTTTAGTCATACCTCTATATTGTCAACATATTCAAGGAGTGACAGTCCCTTATTAGATGCTTGCACAGAGCTGCTTTGTCTCAAGTGCATCAACCTATCTTTAAATGTGAAAAAGAAGCATCATAATTTGGAATTTAAAACCATTAAAATATTAAGTTATCCTCTCTCTGTAAGATTCTGTTGAAAGTACATATTTGCCAGTGTTAATGAAAAAGGTTAATTCCATTGTGGGTGTGGGAGAGAGAACAGACCCAAGATTCATGTAGAAGTTTACCATGCATTTCCTATCATTTTATGTTGGGTGTGCTTGGAGGGCTAAATTTGAATTTTTATTTCACACATATAGAGATGAAGAGGAGTGGAGTTAAGGAGTTATAATCCTGTAAGTTCATCAGAGAAGCCTCATTGAACCTGACCCCTAACTGTTCATGCCACCCTCATTTTCAAAATTAAATTAGTCGCTTAAAATATCCCTAAGAAATTGTTGCATCTGTTCAAAGTCTCATTTTTTTTTCAGTCCCCATGGATAATATCAAAGGAATCACATTTAAATTCCTCATAAAATTATTTGAATAAAATCTCATGACTCTTCAGAAAGGAATATGTGGTTTATACGGTAACGAGAAAGGTTTAACATTATTTACCCCAGTGTGTATAAAGTTGTTCTCTACCTCCTAATTTGAAAGTTGTACATTGAAATATCTTGTTTTTGTATTATCCATTTTAATATATGCTGTTTATATGCTTTACTGTCTTGCCATCATATATATATACATATATACATATACACATATATGTATACATATAAACACACATACATATCTGGGGATACTTCAAAATATCTATGCAAAAATAGAAAAATAGAATTAAAAGAAGTTGGAGGCAGATCTTGCGGCTCACCACAAAGGACACCTGCAACCCATATTAGAGTGCTGGCTCATGTCCTGACTGCTTCACTTCTGATCCATCTCCCTGTTAATGAATCCTGGGATGCTGAAAATAATGCCAAGTATCTGTGCTCTTGTGTCCCTAGTTGGAGAACAAGATAATGTTCATGGCTTCTCTGGCCTGGACAACCCCTGGTTGTTGAAGATAATTGTGAAAGAACTAGATGATGAAAGATCTCTTTCTTCCTCTCTTTTCTTTACAAGTAGTTGAAAATGAAGAAAACTTTTTTTAAAAGTTTATTTTTATGCAAAATACATTTTAAGTCCATTCACAGTTAATTATATGAATTTTCCATTTTTTAAGATCACAGTATTATATATACATGCACACATATTTATCCAAATCTTGGCCATTTTTCAAATGAATATTATGCTTCCTGTTCAGTAATATGTCATTCAGACATTTAAATGAAATGTTCATACTCCTATGAATAGAAATTCATAATGTTACTAAATTGATTAAATAAATGCCATTAAACTAAATTTGAAATCATGCATTATGAGATGTGTGAGATATTTCATATATTAGCTGCTGTTATTCATGGATGATTAAGCTAAGTTCTTTAATCTATCTTTTTTTTAAAAGATTTTATTATATTTTTATATTTGAGAGGTAGGGTTACAGACAGGGAGAGAGACGGAAAGCTCTTCCTTCTGTTGGTTCACTCCCAAAATGGCTGCAATGGCCAAAGCTGCACCAATCTGAAGCCAGGAGCCAGGTGCTTCTTGCTGGTCTCCCACGTGGGTGCAGGGCCCAAGGACTTGGGCCATCTTCTACTGCTTTCCCTGGCCATAGCAGAGAGCTGGATTGGAAGTGGAACTGCCGGGACTAGAACTGGCACCCATATGGGATGCCAGCACCACAGGCAGAGGATTAACCTACTGTGCCATGATGCCAACCCCTCTTTAATCTATCATTCATTGGCATGGTAAAAACTAATGATCTAAATTTTTATTGCAATAAAATGATTAAAATTATATGTTAGTAAATATATTTCAAATAACATCGATGAGATTAATATGTTGGCGAGATTAGAGTTGAAGCAAATATTAATTAATTGATAATATAATGATAAATAAATACAATGGAAACTTTGACTTCTGTCTTAAGTTTTCGTTTACTACTAAATTTATGTTTAGAAAATAATATTTTTTTCAAATATCAATCCTGAGGAGGATGAAATACAGAGTTTGGTTGGTAGTTGATTTGCCTAAGAATACATTGTTGGTTCTCTTCAATTTTAAAGCAGTTATCTATTATACATTTATATTTAGAATTCTACAAAACAATTTCAAAATAGAATTTCTTCTGCCTAAATGTATCAAAAATAATGAAAACTTTGGCAATTTTATGGGAAAAAAACTATAAAATTTAGGACACTATAGCCCAGTAAAAATGCTTCATTAAAATATTTTGAAAACTCTTAGGTATGTGAAAACTTATCAATTATTTGGAATGAAAAAGTAGAGAATAATCAATGTAAGGAAAATAGCATAATGGTGAGGAAAAAATCTCCCATGCTAAGGCTTTGAGGAGCTCATACAATAATCCTCCAGGGTTTTGAAGGGCAGGTTCCTTTCAAAGAATAAAGGGAATGACTTAAAAATGTTTCTACATTAACACACAAAACACAAAAAGCAATCTAAAAAATCTGGAGAGAATTTGATACACTAATTCTCCACATCAGCACCCAAAGACATCCATGGTTTTTATTTGACTTGCCCATAATTTCTTTTTTTTTCTTTTTTTAAAAGATTTATTTATTTATTTGAAAGAGTTACACAGAGAGAGAAGGAGAGGAAGAAAGAGAGAGAGAGGGAGATCTTCCATCTGCTGGTTCACTCCTCAATTGGCAACAATGGCCAGAGCTGTGCCAATCTGAAGCCAGGAGCTTCTTCGAAGTATCCTATGCAGTTGCAGGGGTCCAAAGACTCAGGCCATCTTCTATTCCTTTCCCAGACCATATCAGAGAGCTGGACTGGAAATGAAGCAGCTGGGATTCAAACCCATGCCCATATAGGATGCCGGCACTGTAGGCAGTGGCTTTACCTGCTAAGCCACAGCACCCACCCTACCCATCATTTCTTTTAAGATTTAATTAACTGATTTGAAAAACAGGGTGATACAGAGAGAGAAATAGAAATAGATCTTTCATTCTCAGGTTCACTCCCCAAATGGCTCTGGAGCCAGGAGCCTGGAACTCCATCCAGGTCTCTCATTTGGGTGGTAAGGGCCCAAATACTTGGGCCATCTTTTTCTGCTTTACAAAGCACATAAGCAAGGAATTAGATTGGAATCAATGCATCTTGAATTTAATTTGTACTCGTATGGGATGCCAGCAGGCACCAGCCCACCACTATTTTTTACTGTACTATTTTGACACTAATATTCTCTCTCTAAACAAAAACACATTATGTCCTAGGTCTATGCCCCAGTGTTTTCCCCCATTATGTTTATGAAAATAAATAACTACATTATTTCCATGTTTTCCTGTAAAATTCCAGAATTTTAATAATTGGTGCATGAAAATAAAGTCAATGGATGGTATGTTGTGCCATGAAATGATTTTATGGATTTGGAGGTTCGGGCATTTAGAGATTATATCGATTACTTCACCTCATTCAGGCAGTATGTATAAGCTGAGAGATGCAACATTTGTCTGGAATCTGCAAATGAGATTATTTAAAATTTCAAAACAGTAAAAAACTGTATGCCTTGAGGCATAGTGGATAAAGTTTCTCTCTGGAACACCAGTATCCTATAGAAATGTCTGTTAGAGTCCTGGCTGTTTGACTTTCAATCTAACTTCCTGCTAATGGCCTGGGGAAAGCAGCAGATGGCCCAAGTGTTTGGGCTTCTACCACCCATATGATAGACCTGAAAGCAGTTCCCAGCTCCTGGCTTTCTCTTGGCCCAGTGCTGGTCATCGAGGCCATCTGGGGGAGAGGACCAGCAGATGGAAGATTCTCTCTCTCTCTCTCTCCCTCCTTTTCTATCTCTGTCTCTCCACACTCCTCTTTCCTTCTCTAATTCTTTCAAATACATAAATAAATCTTAAAAACAAAAATTAAAAAATGTGAAACTACCAAAACACCCATGATATTGCTACAACATAAAGAGATTCTTTGGGCTCTACTCGTTCACCTGTCTGACTTCTTTCTTTAAACTCTTCAGAGCTTCATGATAACACATATAATGTATTGTAACTTGTAATTTAAAGTGGTAAATCAACTCTCCAAAGGAGGGGGATACTTTTAACATATGACAATATAATTACTCCAACCAAGGCTGATTTGAAAATCTGTGATGTCATAGGACAGAGAATGTAGAAAAATTAACATAGTGAGGTAAATCCACAGGGTACTAATTGTCGCTAGTGCCATGTTCAGGATTTATAATCTCATGCATAGATAGGTAGATAGATAGATAGATAGATAGATCTATCGATCGATCATTTGTGTGACAGCAAGCACTCTCACTTGTATACTCCCCAAATATGTGAAAAGCTGGGAGCCAAGAATTCAATCCAGGTATGATCCCATTACTTGAGCCATCACTGTTGCCTATGAGGATCTGCATTAACAAGGAGCTGAATCCAGGCTCCTGTCTTCAGTCTGTCACAGCTCTGACTGTTGCAGCCATTTGGGGAAGTGGATGAATAGTGAATCAGTGAATGGAATTTTATATCTCTACTTTTCCTTCTCTCTCTCTGTAATTCCAATTTTCAAAGAAATTAGTAAGTATTAATAGAAATACAGTATTCACTTGCAGCTTTTCTTCCACCATGACTACTCCCAGTGTGTTCACTGCCTAAATTAGAAGAACAAGTTTTTGACATAATCTTCACTTTACGCTCATTATAATATAACATATGTTAAAAAACACAATTCTGGAAACCCAAGTATAATGATGTGGGACAGAATCCATTGAGATTTCCTTTATCTTTTCTTTCACTAATCAGTGCTTGTTTGTGAATAACAGATGAGGGGAACCATGGGGATTTGTGCCAGATTACCCAAGGGTATTTCTTCTCGGACAAGGGATTTCACAACAGCATTCTTGTAGTGAAAGAGAATCGCCATATCAGTAATCAACTAAGATTATTTCATATTTCTTATATTAAAATATAGCTATTAAACAGTACAAACATATTTAATCATTTTGTTTAATAGAAGCACTAAAGAGATCTAGTATCATGTTTTTTCAACAAATACTTAGAAATAACAGCTGCTTCAATAATGACTTATGACTACTGGGAAAAAACTTCTAGGAAAAGAATATTACTGACAACCATCAAGAAATTGTATTGCATGATTGCATATATATTGATATTATAATATCATATTTAAATAGGTAACAAAATAGAAATCATTCACTTCTAAGATTAACAAAACTTATTCATAACATCTTGTCTGAAAATGTGGTTTGGTTAAAATCTAACTTTTTGGGAATGAAAGCAAGTTATTTAATTATTCCATTTATATTGCAATAAAATACATGTAACATAAAAGTTACTCTACTATCCAATTTTACTTGTACATTTCATGGGTTAAAAATACACTAATAGGAGCTAGCTTTGTGGCAAAGGGTGTTAAACTGTCCCCTCATTAATGGCATCCCCTAAAAGCACAGTTTGGGTCTCAGTTGCTCTGCTCCAGATTCAGCTCCCTGGTAATTCTCCTGGTAAAAGAGTAGATGATCCATGTACTTGGGCCCCTTCTCTTGTGTGTGAAATCAAGAAGCAGTTCCAGGCTCCTAGCTTGGGTCTGAACCATTCCCAAACATTTTGTCAATTTTAGGAGTAAATAAGTAGATGGAAGATGAATTTCCTTGGACCCTTTTCTCTCTGTTATTCTGCCTTTTAAATAAGTTTTAATTTATTATAAAGATATAAATAAATATATTCATAACATACAACTATAACCACTTCTACATTATAAAAATACATATTTAAAGGAATTGTAGAGGGCTAGAATTGTGACGCAGCAGGTTAGGTCATCATTTGCAATGCTGGAATTCCTTATCAAATTGACAGTTTCAGTCCTGAGTTCTCAGCTTCCAAACCAGCCCCCTGATAATGCACATGGGAAAGTATTAGATAACGGCCCAAGGACTTTGGGCTGTGCCACACATGTGAGAAACTAGGATGGGGTTCCTGCCTCCTAGCTTTGGGTTGACACAAGGCTGGTTGTTGCAACCATTTGGAGGTGTGATTCAGCAGAAGGAAAATCAATCTCTCTCTCTCTCTCTCTCTCTCTCTCTCTCTGTAGGTGTGTGTGTGTATTTCACCATGTCTTCCAAATTAATGAATGAATCCTTTAAAAATTAAGGAATTGCAAGCAAATTTAGCAAGAAGTCTTAAAACTCAATCATAAAGCCAATTCTCTAATTTAAAAATGCATGCATAAACACATTAACGTATAAAATATGCAGATAATAAATAAGCACATACAACATCTTTAATATTAGGAAATTAAAGGAAGAAAGGAGCACATTGAACATTAAAGAAAAATACACTTAAACAGCAACAAGATAGATTGTGTCATGTATTTTGATAATTACTCTTAAACAAAAAATAAACATGAGAATACAAATAATACAAATGCTTTCCCAGAATACAGAATAGCAGGAAATCTCATTCACTACTGGTGAGAATGATTAGTAGAATATACACTTAACAGACATTGTGACATATTCCTAGGAAGACGATCATAGCATCACCACACCATGCAGCACGTAGGTTTCTATGTGTTTTCCCAGCTAGTATGAATCTTATACTGACATAAAATATAACATAAAAATATACAAAGTAGCTTTATTCACAACTAAACCTTGTATGAGACCCAGTTGCCATTCAGTAGTAGCAGAAGAAATGAAGACAAATGAGAAACTTAGAGTACAGGCCCTGGTCATGGAGATACAAGAGAAAACCATGGGTTTCAGTCATAGGGGTTTTAGAGACACAGAGGAGATAATGAATGACATGTGAATGACAAGTGAATGACAAGTAGGCATCTGAGGGAACACACCTCAGGCAAAGTTCAGAGAATTATCCAAAGAGAGCCATGAGCTGCAAGCACAGAGAATAAAGTCACTCTGGACTAGTGATGTAGACATATGAGAGTCACAGCTACATGAAGATAGGCTGAAGAACAGGAAGACTGACACAAGATGCAGGCATGGGAGAAATACTCAAAGAAAGATGTGCTGTAGACAAAATGATGGAACTGCAGACATCAGAGACTTTCGAGAGCTGTCATGGATGACAGAGACTAAACAGATGACAACATGTAAGAGCAAATGTGGGTTACAATTGTTTGAGATGGTGACACTGTGGAGAACATATGAGTTTCCAGCATAAGAATGGAGACACATGGAGCCTGGCATGGCTGCAGCCACACAGGGTTGGATCCACTGGTACAGGAAAATACAGGATTTGAAATACATCAGGGAATAAAGGAGAGGCAGATAAATCAGTGTTTAGAGAAAATTTTATTTTCAAGTGAATGTCAGAATACTGAAAATCAGTGCTTTCTGCTCCCAAGAAATTAAAAAGAAAAAAAAAAAACTGGAAGAATAAAATAAATTTGGAAAAAATAGAAGATAGCAATGAAATGCTGACAATACAAAAGTACCAAAGGAACAAGCAAATAAGGATAAAAAAATCTTAAATATAAAAATTAATCAGTTAATAACCATTTTCAGGATTTAAAACAAAATCATTCTTTACGAGCTCATAGAACTTACAAAGATACTAACAGGATTTTATGACACCCTTAGGAGTGAAAATTGAACTACAGAGACTAAAATTCAGTACATTTTGAAAACTAACTTCCAATACACTAAAATAACATAAATTTTTAAGAAGAAGCCATACTATATAATCTATAAAAGTTGAACCAACTTTTGAAAAATTTGAAAAAAAACTTTGCAGCAAAGTTTAAGACCCAGACTTAAGGAATATTTCATATTTTCAAGGAATTAAAAAAAGCACATTTCCCACACTTGCCCCAAGTGAACATAAATGAAACATTTTAAAATTTCTTTTGTGAAGCCACATATGATTCAGTTTGGTGCAGGATATAAAATAAAAATGAAATTAAATAGCACCTGTTTCATAAGGAGATACAAATATCTTAATCAAAATATTATTATATAAATTAAGTCATATATGAAAATCTAATGGATCAATAACAAACAAAAATGATACACTAAAAAGTGCAAGAATATTTAACATTCTCAAACACCCTTGTAGGTGAAGAATACAAGGAGTTACATTAGCATTTAGATTACAAAGCATTTAATAAAATTCAGCATCATTATCTAGTAATAAAAAAAAACTAAAATGTTAGCAAGATAGTTAAAAAAAAACAGAGATGTGCTTAATCAGATCAAGATTGTCTTAAAGGAATGTACAACAAACAACTAAATACAATATCACTGAAGGCTTTTTCCTCGGGGATCCACAAAGACAAGGCTGCCTCGATACTACACTGGGGCTGCATTCAGAGAACTAAAATAACAAAAAAGAAATATAAGGTATAAGAATCAACTATTTAGCAGTACAATTGTCAATATATGTGGATGGCACTACTATATACAGATATAACCCAACCTAATTCCCAAATGCAACTGATAAGTGAATTTAGCAAGACTTCTGGGCAGAAGGTCTATATATAAAATCAAGTGGATTGGGTAAAGCTGCCACCTGCATTGCCAGCATCCCATATGGAATATCAAATCCCAAATTTGAGTCCTGGATGCTCCACTTCTGATCCAGTTCTCTGCTATGACCTGGGAAAGCAGTAGAAGATGGCCCAAGTCTTTGGGCCTCTGCACCCACATGGGAGACCTGGAAGAAGCTCCTGGCTCCTGGCTTCAGATTATCACAGCTCTGACATTTGTGGCTATCTGGTGAGTGAACCAAAGGATGGAAAACCTCTCTCCCTCTTCCTCTCCCTCTCTCTCTCTCTCTCTCTCTGCTTCTCTGTAACTCTGTCTTTCAAATAAATAAATAAATATTTAAAAATTAAATTGATTACTAAATACCAGCAAGAAACAAAGAGAAAATATTGTATATGATAGGAAGATTAGGAAACATTTATCAATGAATAAAAATAATTTAAATTATGTAACATATTTAAGCAATCATCAAAATCAACATATAAAAATGAATGACTAGACAAAAAGGATCTGAGAATATGAAGAAAAATGAATTACAGGAATTAATTAACAGTGAATAAATGGTAACTAGCCTGAAGCAGATTATTGTACGATCCCGCTCATGGAGGCTCCCTGTAGGAACACAGAGTTGAAGCATTTGCATCTGCCTGGAATGTCAGGGAGCCAGAAGACCATGCTACAGAGCTGAGTCCAGGATTCTCCCTTCACAACACCCACATCTCAAAAACCCTAAGTCCTTGCCCATCCTACATTGTGCAAACATGCTGTGCTATGGAAGATGCTGATTGGCTACAGCTTTGTGACATCATAGGTGCCCAAGAGCTTTTCAAGCTGTCTAATTAGGTGTGCCAGGGGAAGTATGTCACAGTCGTATCCAGCATCTGCTGCTGAGAAGCTGCGGTTGGGTCGGGCTCTGCCAGTCTGTGAACAGGAAGTCAGAAGCCTTGGAAACTCAGAAATGGTGAGTACAGGAAGCTGAGTGTCCTGAGAAGGGGTAGGTGGTGCTGGTGGATTTGCTAGAACTAGCTGTTGGGAGACTGGATCATTTCAGTTTTAAACTCTGGAATCTGTGCACCCCAGTCCAACACTTGGACATATCTCCCCTCTGTTTCCTGTAACCTGTGGAGTGAGAGCTGGGCCAGCCTCCAGGACTCCAGGCAGCCTGTCCCATTGATGCAGAGACTACACTTTAGACCCAAAGCTCTTGACAGCACTGTGCAATTGTCCCTGATACCACAGCATAGAGCCCCTAGTATAATACTGCATAGCAACAACAAGGGTAGAATTCATGGTCTTGTTTCTGATGCTGAGAAAGTGTCCCACCTGGTAAAATGTTCACAACACCAAGTATGGTGTTGGCTACAGTGTATTCATGTGTGTTCTGTATCACATTGAGACAGTTCACTTCCATGCAAAGCTTTTATGGATGTCAGATTTTATCAAGTGTGTTTCTGCATTTTTCATATGAATGAGTCTTAAATTTTAGTGTATGTTTAGAAATGTAATATTAATATAAACTGCTTTACAACAAATTCAATTAAAATGTTTCTTGTCTGAAGGGAGCAGCTGCAAGTGACAGATGGTTAAGGCTAGTTGATCATATATAACTATTAGTGACAAGACACTGAAAATGTTAATGGTAAGCAAACTGCCATTTTAAAACATCAGAGAGGGGCTGTGACATTCTGCTGTCATTGGCTTCAACTAGTAATTGCTATAGATAGTATTTAGAATATCTATTGGTGTGCTCTTTACAGTGATCCTCATGAAGAAATCCCTTATTACAGGAAATTTCGATGTTCCTCCCTCTATGACTTACTGTCAAATATGTCTCAAATTATTTTTTCTGGGGAGATGTATGTATGTTAGTTATTGGTGATGTTGATGAGTTAATATGCAAGCTATATGATCTTCTCAAACTTCTGAAAGCCTTCATAATCATTTTCTGAGCCACATGAATTCATACCTCTAAGCTAATGCATCAGAGACTCAACAGGAACAATTAGCCTCCAGGCTCAGAATTCTTTGTTTTTAAGAATTATTTATTTCAAAGTCAGAGGTACACAGAGGAAGAGATAGAGAGAAAGAGAATCTTCCATCTGCTGATTCATTCCCCAGATGGCCACAAAAGCCAGGCTGGACCAGCCCAAATCCAGTTGCCAGGAGCTTCCTCCTGGTCTTCCTCATTGTTCCAGGGGCTCAAGCTCATTGGCCTTCTTCCTCTGCTTTACCAACAGAGAGGTGGATCAGAAGTGCAGCCACCAGGTTTTGAACTGGCACGTGTAGGTGATGTCAGCATTGCAGACAGAGGCTTAACCTACTACACCACAATGTGTAGGCCTTTATTTAAAGAGAGAGAGAGAGAGAGAGAGAGAGAGAGAGAGAATGTTCTCATCTCAAAAACTGTATTAGCAAATTGAATATAATTGAAAACAAGTGTTAGCTCTTAGTAAAAGCTTCCACTAAACTATTCACTGGATCTACTGTGAAACTGGCATTAATGTAGACCTGGATGATTGCAGGACTTACAGAACTGGTTATCAGTGTAACAAATAGGATGTACCTTATGACATAAAATATGTGGAAATGAAGTTCCAAAAACTCTTAATGGATTATTTGTGGTGTCTGTTAGATGCAGAGATAATTAAATTATTTGACCATGAGGCTATTTTTCTGGCTGCAAATTTAATTTTCAGCACTTACAAATGGGTGGAAATAGGTTTTCAGATACTTATCCTAAAATTACAATAGCCCACATCAGTGAATGGAAAAGTTTCTTTACAAGTTTTATGACTAACTGTAAGATATTTAAAATTTACCTACCTTAAAAACCGTCAAATCCAATGAAATGTAATAAATATAAAAATGGCTTTTTGGGGGGAAAATGATAGGATGATAATGTTTTATAGTTAAAATGTTTTCCAGTGGCTAGTATTGTGGTGTAGTGTGTAAAGCCTCTGCCTGTGATGCCAGCATGTCACAGGGGCACTGGTTCATGTCTCAACTGCTCCACTTCTAGGCCAGGTTCCTGCTAATGTCTTGGGCAATGGAGTGGGGGATGTACCAAAAGTTTGAGTCCCTGCGATTCACATGGGAGACCACATGAAGTTCCTTCCTCCTGACTTTGTCTTGGCCCAGCTTTGGATGTTGTGGCCATCTGTGGAGTCAATAGTGGATGGAAGGCATCCCTCTGTGTCTCCCTCTCTCTCTGTAACTCTGGCTTTCAAATAAATGAATGAATCATAAAATAATTTTCCAAATGAATCACTTCTGATGCTTTGTAGTATACAAAGATATAATTTGTGTCATCAATAATATAAACTTTAAAGACTTAATATTAATTATTATAAATGAATTCTACAAAGAATAAAATTTTTGTATGCATATACATTTAATGTAGTATCAACTTAACATGAGTCATTGTAACTTTAGAACAATATGCATGATCCCCATAATAACCACAGAGCCATTTTTATATATAAGAGGAAATGCGAAAGTAATCAGGATGAGTCACTACAAAAAAAATCAGTTAAACATAAAGGAAGCCAATGATGTAGGAAACATTAAAAAAGAAAATATAAGACCTAGCTGGCGCTGCAGCTCACTAGGCTAATCCTCTGCCTAGCGGCGCCAGCACACCAGTTCTAGTCCCAGTAGGGTCACCGGATTCTGTCCCGGTTGCCCTTCTTCCAGGCCAGCTCTCTGCTGTGGCCAGGGAGTGCAGTGGAGGATGGCCCAAGTGCTTGGGCCCTGCACCCCATGGGAGAACAGGATAAGCACCTGGCTCCTGCCATCAGATCAGTGTGGTGCGCCAGCTGCAGCGCACTGGCTGGGCCACGGCAGCCATTGGAGGGTGAACCAATGGCAAAAGGAAGACCTTTCTCTCTGTCTCTCTCTCACTGTCCACTCTGCCTGTCAAAAAAAATAAATAAAAAGAAAATATAAGACCTAAAGACAACACAGAACATGGCAAAACTATGTACTTTGTTGCCAAAATTAATTCATCAGTCCATGAATAAAATTTCCCAATGAGAAATATATTTTAAAATTTTATTTAAGGTATGTATTTTATATACACAGATTAAGTAACATGGTGATACTTCCCACCTTATCCTCCCTATGGCCCATGCTCCCACATTTTTTCTCCTTTCTCCCCTATTCTCACTCTTCATTTTTACAAAGATCTATTTTCAGCTTACTTTATACTAATTACATTAACCCTACACTAAGAAAGCAGTTCAACAAATAACATGAATAAAAAAAACACTGTTCCTCAACAGAAAAGACAAGGGCAATAAACAATCATTGAATCCCAAAATGTCAATTTCACTCCAATACATTACATTTCAGTACTTTATTAGTTACCACAGATCAGGGAAAAATTACACTTAAGTCAGAATCAACTTGATGTGAATCATTACAACTTTAGAACAACATTTATAATCCCCATAGACAAAATGATAATATAATCCCACAAAGACATTTGAGAAGGTGTTCAGAATGTGTCAAAAAGTAACCATAAAGGAAGCCAACAAAGGCCAGCGCTGCAGCTCACTTGGCTAATCCTCTGCCTGTGGCGCCGGCACCCCAGGTTCTAGTCCCATTTGGGGTGTCTGATTCTGTCCCAGTTGCTCCTCTTCCAGCCCAGCTCTCTGCTGTGGCCCGGGAAGGCAGTGGATGGCCCAAGTCCTTGGGCCCTGCACCTGCATGGGAGACCAGGAGGAAGCACCTGGCTCCTGGCTTCAGATAGGTGCAGCGCACCGGCCGTGGTGGCCATTTTGGGGTGTGAACCAATGGAAGGAGACTTTTCTCTCTCTCTGTCTCTCACCTTCTAACTCTGCCTGTCAAAAAAAAAAAAAAAGGAAGCCAACAAAAGTGGGAGTCACAGAAAAAGAAAATATAAGACCTAGAGACAACACAGAACATCATGGCAAAACTAAGTAATCTAGTCCATAATTAATATTTCCCAATGAGAACATAGAATATGGATAATATTTCCCAATGAAAATCAGAGATAGCTTGAATGGATAAAAACCAACAGAGGTTAAACTATTTAGTGTCTATAAGAGATTCAAATCAGATATAAACAGATTCTTATTTTGAAACTGAAAGGATGGAGAAAAGTTATTTCATGAAAATGGTAATCAAAAGAGAGAAGAGGCTGTATCGCTATAAATAAGTAGAATTATGACAAAAATACTACAAGACACAAAGAAAGGTAAAACATGACAAAATAGTGACTCCTTAAATAACTATAACTATTATAAGGCACATTCACAAATATTTCCATGCCTAAAAATTTCTAAAAGCACAGTCTATCAACAGTATGTTATGGGGGAGGCAAGATGATGGAATAGTAGCAGGTAGGTCTGCTCTAGGTTCCATGAAATTGGCGAAAAAAAAAAAGTTGCAGGGACAACTGCAGTGGGAGGTGATGTGAAAGTAGTGGAAATGGTCTGGACCTGAGTGGAAGATGCAGGCATGCAGCATGGAGCACACAGCATGAACACAACAAAGAACCCAGCAGCCCACACTGGCTAGCAAGTTGAGGTAAGACTGCACTGGCCTGTTCCACTGTTGATATGGCTGGAGGGCAGCCTAGTAGACAGCACCATGTTTGAGTCTGGCCCAGAACCCTCAGGAGATCTAGATAGATTACTACTCAAATGGGGAGTGGGGTAAGCGGTGCATCTCTGTCTCCATTTCTTCCTCCTCCACACCAATGCCCTGTGGCTAACTGTGAAAAGGTTGTGCCATTTCAGACATAAACAGTAGCAGCTGCTTCAGCTCTTATGTGCACATACAGAAGCTAGAAGGATCTGTCAGCAGGGGCAAATAGAGCAGTTTGAGAGCGCTGCTGGGGTCTGCCCCCATACAGACACTGGGACAACAACAACCATCCATTCTGCTCACCCTGCAATGGGCATGGAATGGGAGCCAGCACCACAGAAGAAAAGTGCCACCCATGGGAACTCTTGTACCTGCCCAGTACAATTGTGAAGAGTAGGGCTGTGGCTGGTGGGTAATGTGAACTCTTGTGATATATGTATTTTTACTAGGGGGAAAATGTGCATTTGGCACTGACTCTGAGTCTAGCTGGGGGAACTGAATTTGATCTGACTGGACAAAACACAAATGAGTAGCAGCTCTGGGAACCACTCATTCTCTCTGTGGACAGAACAGATTAGTGGGGCAGAGTGGACTGTCTTGCATTACTTGACTGTAGGAGCCCTGGATGCGGATACTGTGAAAACATGGTGAAGGTGTTGAGAGGGGGCAGGGTGTAGCTGGGGTTCTGGATGAGCTCTGATTGCAGAACCAAACTCTCAGAACTCCTTGTTTGCCAAGATAGTACATTGCAGCTAGAACCATGCCCACCGGGAGGGCCACACAGATCATTCACAAAGATGAGTGTTCAACACACTCAGGACTAACACCAGGACACTGTTCAGCTTGAAGAAGAGGAGGTGATGGAGTGATCACACCAACAGATGTGACCACCCCCCACTTCTGTTAATCAGAGGAGAACTGCTACCTCCAACTTGGGTGTTACCCTGGATACTTGCTCCACCCTGGAGGACTGACTAAAGCTCTTAGGACACACCAACCACACATTTCTCAGTATTCACTGAAAGCATAGACATTCTGCTAAGCCATAGAGGTACAGCTCTAACATAAAAGTCATCAGAGGGAAAAAATAAACAATTAACTCCACAAATGCCTAAAAATAAAGGGAGAAATTTAAAAAAAAAAAAGAATATGATCCCCCCAAAGGAACATACCAATATTTAAATGTGAAGATGAAGAGATTGATGGAGTGCCTGAAATGGAATTCAAAAAAATTAATCCTAGGATTACTCAAAAGCAATTAGAAGCAAATTGACAAATTAAAAAAGAAAACAATACATGACATCAATAAAAAATTTTCCCATGAAATTCAGATACGAAGAAAATGAAATACTAGAAACTAAGAACTCAATAGGTCAAATAAAAATGCAATGACAATCCTCAAAAGCAGACTCAGTGATGAAAAAGAAAGAATATCCAAATTAGAAGATGAATCTTGGGAAATCCTGCAGTCAGAACAACAACAACAACAACAACAACAACAACAAAAAAAACACAAGAATAATATAGAAAACTTAAAACCAATGTCAGAGATTTATGGAATGCCATTGAATGACCCAACATATGGATCTCAGGAGTTCAAGAAGCTGTGGAATAGGATGATGGACTCAAAGGCCTATTTGGTGAAATTAAAGAAAACTTTCCCAATTAGGAGAAAGAAAAAGACACCCAATAGTGGAAGCACATAGAACTCTTAACAGACTTGACCTGAAAAGATCTTCACCAAGACACACTGCAAACTCTCCACAGTAAAACATAAAGAAAAGATCATAAAACTTGTGCAACAGAAATACCAGATTACTTTCAGAGGAGCTCTAATTACACTCATGGCTGACTTCTCATAAGAAATCTTATAGGCTAGAAGGGAATGGTGAGATATACTATCAGTCTTAAAAGAAGAAAACTGTCAACCCAGAATACTGCACCATGCAAAACTATCATTTATAAATGAAGGTGAAATAAATTATTTCCATAACAAACAGAAATTGAAAGAATTTGTCACCATGTCTCCAGCCTTAAAAAGATACTTAAGGAGGTGCTACACACAGAAACACAGAAAAATAGCCGTCATTATGAAAGAATGAGAAGGCAGAAAATCCTCCAGATGTACAAAAGAACCAAAGTAAAACAGTAATATTTACAGAAAAATGCCAATGCCAAGTTGTTACTTATCAATAGCCATCTTGAATGTAAATGACCTCAACTCTCCAGTTAAATCATATAGACTGGCTGAATGGATTAAACAAGACCCCTCTATTTTCTGCTTACAAGAAACACATCTCCCTAAGGAATAAGCAGGCATACTGAAAGTGAAACTATGGGAAAAACATTCCATACTAACAGAATCTAAAAAAAGAGTTTTTGTTGCTATCCTAATATCAGATAAAATAAGACTTTATCATAAAAACTGTTAAAAGAGACAAAGAAGGGCACTATGTGATGATTAAGGGATCAACTCAACAGGAAGCTATGAGTGCAAGAAATGCATATGCACCTAATTACTAATTACAGGGTGCCTGGCTACTTAAAAGAAATATTATTGGATCTATATAGAGATATAGACTCCAGTACAATAGTAATGGGAGACTTCAATACCCCACTTTCAGCAATGGACAGATCAACCAGCAAGAAAATCAGCAAGGAAAAAAACAGAGTTAATAAACATTATAGACAAATGAATTACCATATCTACAGAACTTTTCACTCTACAGTGGCAGAACACATATTATTCTCATTAGTGCATGGAACTTTCTCTAGGATAGACCATATGCTAGGACATAAAGCAAGTCTCTATTTTTAAAAATTGTTTCTTTTCTTTTTCTCCCTGCCTTGTTTCTTTCTTTTTTAAAAAGATTTATTTATTTATTTGAAAGTCAGAGTTACACAGAGAGAGGAGAGACGGACAGAGAGAGAGGTCTTCCATCTGACGGTTCACTTCCCAAATGGCTTCAACAGCTGGAGCTGCACTGATCTGAAGCCTGGAAGAAGCCAGGAGCTTCTTCTGGGTCTCCCACATGGGTACAGGGCCCAAGGATTTGGGCAATCTTATAACTGCTTCCCCAGGCCACAGCAGAGAGCTTGATTGGAAGTGGAACAGCTGGGCCTTGAAACAGCACTCAGATGGGATGCTGGCACTGCAGGCCAGGGCATTTACATGCTGTGCCACAGTTTCAGCAAATTCAAAAAATTCAAAATAGTACCACACATCTTCTTGGACCACAATGAAATGAAGTTGGAAATCAACTCAAAAATCTCTAGAATATATGCAAACACATGAAGGCTTAACAACATGCACCAGAAAGCACTGTGGGTCATAGAAGAAATTAAAAGATAAATTTAAAAAATTGTGGAAACAAATGAAGATGACAATATGTCATACCAAAACGTATAGGGCATAGCAAAAGCAGTACTGAGAGAAGGTTATAGCAACTGGCGCCTACATGAAGAATTTGGAGAGATACCAAATAATTGAGCTATCAATGCATTTAAGGACCTAGAAAAACAAAAACAAACCAAACTCAATATGATTAGGAGTAAAGAAATAATTAGAGAAGAAATAAAATTTAAACAGAAAAATATAAAAAAATCCATGAAATGATGAGCTGATTTTTGAAAAAAATAAATAACATTGATACACTATTAGCACAACAAACCAAGAAAAGGGGGGAAAAGACCTAAATCAATGGAATTAGAGATGAAAAATAAATGTAAGAATACCATGGAAAAAGAATCAAAAGGATTTAAGGCAAAGAACTGTATGTCAACAAAATGGGAAACCTGGGAGAAATGGATAGATTCCTAGATACATACAATCTCCTCCAAAATTGAATCATGAAGACCGAAAACAAAAAAGACCAATAACCAAGACAGAAATTGAATCAGTAATAAAGACATTCCCAAAAAAGAGAAGCCTAGGACCAGATGGCATTTCTGCTGAATTCTACCAGATATTTAAAGAACTAATTCCATTTCTTCTCAAGCTATTCAAAACAACTGAAAGTGATTGAAACCTCCCAAACTACTTCTGTGAAGCCTGCATCACCTTATTTCTGAAGCCAGAAAAAAGACCCAACAGAGAAAGAGAACTATAAACCAAAATCTTTAACCAACACAGATACAGAAATCTTCAACAAAACATTTGTCAATCGAATCCAACAACACACCAGCAAGATCATTCACCTGGACTAAGTGGGATTTATCCCTTGTATTCAGGGTAGGTTTAAGATCCATAAATTAATAAATGTGATACATCACATTAACAAACTGAAGAATAGATGCAGAGAAAGCATCTGATATGATACAACACCAATTCATATTGAAAACCTTAAGCAAATTGGATATATAAGGATATTTCCTCATGCAATCAAAGCAATCTATGGCAAACTCACAGCTAGAATACTATGGAATGGAGAAAAGCTGGAAGCATTCCACCTATGATCCAAAACCAGACAAGAATGCCCACTCTCCCCACTGCTATTTAATAGAGTTCTAGAAGTCTTAGCCAGAGCCATTAGGCAAGAAAAATAAATCTAAGGGTTACAAATTGGAGCAGAAGAAATCAAACTACATCTATTCCAAAAGGATCCCAAAAGCACCACTGAGAGAATGCTGGACTCATAAAATAGTTTCATAAAGTGGCAAGATATAAAACCAACACAGAAAAATAGTCTTTGTATACACTGACAAGGTAATGGCTGAGAAAGATCAGTTCCATTCACAATAGTTCCAAAATAATCAAATATCTTGGAGTAAATTTAACCAAGGATGTCAAAGACATCTAAGATGAAAATTACAAAATGCCAAAGAAATAGAAAAAGACATAAATGGAAAAATTATCCATGTTCATGGATTGAAAGAATCAATATAATCAAAATGCCCATATTAGTAAAAGTAATTTGAAGATTCAATGTATTTCTAGTGAAAATATTAAAGACATTCCTCACCTATCCAGAAAAAAATGATGCTAAAATTCATATGGAAACAAAAGAGACCCTGAATACCTAAAACAATCTTATGTAATAAGAACAAAGGCAGAGGCATCACAATACCTGATTTCAAGACATACTACAAGGAAGTTACAATCAAAACAGCCTGGTACTGGCTGAAAAATAGACTGGTAGACCAATGAAACAGAATAGAAATTCCAGAAGTGAATCCATGCATACAACCAATTTATATTTGATCATGAAGCTAAAATCTACCACTGGAGAACTGAGTCTCTTTAACAAATGGCTCTGGGGAAATGAGATCTCCATGTGCAGAAGTATGAGATTAGACCCCTACTCACATTTCACACAAAAATCCACTCAAAAATGTATCAAAGACAAAAATCTATGACCTGATACCATGAAATCTTCAAAGAACAATGGGGAAACTAGGCAAGATTTTGGCATAGGAAAAGGGTTCTTGGAAAAGACTCCAGAAGCACAGGCAATTAAATCCAAATAAGACAAATGGGATTACATAGAGCTGAGAATCTTCTTCACTGTAAAAGAACCAGTCAGCATAAGTAAGAGGTAATGGACAGAATCAAAGAAATTATTTGCAAACTACAAAACTGATACAGGGTTAACATCCAGAATCTATAAAGAGTTCAAGAAACTCAACAACAACAGCAACAATAACAACAAACTAAGTTGAGAAATGGGAAAAGTAGTTGAACAGGCATTTTTCAAGAAAGGAAATTCAAGTGGCCAACAGACACTTAGAAAATGTTCAGGGTCACTAACTATTAGGGAAATGCAAATCAAAACCACAATGAGGTTTTGCCTCACTCCAGTTAGAACAGTTCACATACAGAAATCAACAAACAACAAATTCTGAAGAGCATGTAGGTAAAATGGTACCCTGGTACACTGTTGGTGGAAATGTAAACTGGTGCAACCACCATGGAAGACAGAGATCTCAGAGATCTGAATATAGACCTACCATACAATTTATCCATCAGACCATCATGCTCCTGGGAATTTACACAAAACAAAACAGTAGATGAGTTACCTGAACCTCCATGTTTATTACAACACAATTGACAATAGCTAAGACAGAATCAATGCTGATCCCCATCAACTGATGACTGGCTAAAGAAATTTTGTTATATTTACACTATGCAATTCTACTCAGCTGAGAAAAAGATGAAATCCTGTCTTTTATAACGAGATGGTCACAACTGAAAACCATTATCCTGAGTGAAATAAGACAATCCTGAGATGACAGATACCATATGTGTTTCTGGATCTGGGGTAACTAACATAGTATCTGAAATATAATGTAATGGAGTGAAATAGATATCTTGAGATTTAAAAAAGTTATAAAAATTTAAATCAAATTATAATTAATGAGAAAATTAATGAGATAGACATGAATTAATAATGAAACCCCAGAATGGAGATAAAGCTGAGGACAAATGCATTCATGGATGAATTTTAAAAAATACAAAATAATTAATAACAATTTTTTCCAAACATAGAAAATTAAGGAAGGAAACATTTCTAATTTATTATAAGAGGAAAACAATACCCTAATAAGAATTGTAGGCAAAGTTGCTAGAAAAAGAGGGAGCCCAAGCTAGCAATGCAGCTCAATAGGCTAATCCTCGGCCTGCGGCACAGGCACCCCAGGTTCTAGTCCTGGTCGGGGCTCCAGATTCTGTCCTGGTTGCTCCTCTTCCAGTCCAGCTCCCTGCTGTGGCCCAGGAGTGCAGTGGAGGATGGCCCAAGTCCTTGGGCCGTGCACCCACATGGGAGACCAGGAGAAGAACCTGACTCCTGGCTTCAGATTGGCGTGGTGCACCAGCCGCAGTGTGCCGGCTGCAGCAGCCACTGGGCATTGAACCAACGGAAAAGGAAGACCTTTCTCTCTCTCTCTCTCTGTCCACTCTGCCTGTCAAAAAAGAAAAAAAAAACAAAAACAAAAAGAGGGATCCCAAAAATTAATACCTATTATGAATTTTTTTTTAACTTTTATTTTATGCATATAATTTTCCAAAGTACGACTTATGGATTACAATGGCTTCCCCCCCATACCGTCCCTCCCACCCACAACCCTCCCCTTTCCCACTCCCTCTCCCCTTCCATTCACATCATGATTCATTTTCGATTATCTTAATATACAGAAGATCAGCTTAGTATACATTAAGCAAGGATTTCAACAGTTTGCTCCCACACAGAAACATAAAGTGAAAAATAATAGATGATTTTTTTAAATGATGATGAAATCAGATCAGACCTATTGTCATGTTTAATCCCAGTGAGAGTCAAGTTGGGAATTGATAATTTCTTTTTCTTTTTTTTTTTTTTTACAGAGGATCAGTTTAGTATGCATTAAGTAAGGATTTCAACAGTTTGCACCCCCATTGAAACACAAAGTGAAATATATTGTTTGAGTACTCGTTATAGCATTAAATCTCAATGTACAGCACATTAAGGATAGAGATCCTACATGAGGAGTAAGTGCACAGTGACTCCTGTTGTTGACTTTACCAATTGACACTCCTGTCTATGGCATCAGTAGTCTCCCTATGCTCCAGTCATGAGTTTCCAAGGCTATGGAAGCCCTCTGAGTTCTCCGACTCTTATCTTGTTTAGACAAGGTCATAGTCAAAGTGGAGGTTCTCTCCTCCCTTCAGAGAAAGGTACCTCCTTCTTTGATGACCTGTTCTTTCCACTGGGATCTCACTCGCAGAGATCTTTTGCCAGAGTGTCTTGGCTTTCCATGCCTGAAATACTCTCATGAGCTTTTCAGCCAGCTCCGAATGCCTTTAGGGCTGATTCTGAGGCCAGAGTGCTATTTAGGACATCTGCCATTCTATGAGTCTGCTGAGTATCTCACTTCCCATGTTGGATCACTCTCCCCTTTATTTACTCCATCGGTTAGCGTTAGCAGGTACTAGACTTGTCTATGTGTTCCCTTTGACTCCCAGTCCCTTCACCATGACCAACTGTGAACTGAAACTGATCACCTGGAACAGTGAGATGGCATTGGTACATGCCACCTCGATGGGATTGAATTGGAATCCCCTGGTATGCTTCCAACTCCACCACTTGGGACAAGTCAGCCTGAGCATGTCCCAAATTATACATCTCTTCCCTCTCCCATTCCCACCACCATGTTCAACAGGGATCACATTTCAGTTAATTTTCAACACTTAAGAATAACTGTGCATCAATTACAGATCTAAACCAGTCATATTAAGTAGAACAGATAAAAAAACTACTAAGAGGGATAATGTATTAAGTTGTTCATTAACAGTCAGGGCTATGCTGATCAAACCACCATTTCCCATAGTGTCCACCTCACTCCAACAGGTTTCCCTCTTGGTGTTCAGTCAGTCGTCACCGATCAGGGAGAACATATGGTATTTGCCCCTTTGGGACTGGCTTATTTCACTCAGCATGATGTGTTCCAGATTCCTCCATTTTGTTGCAAATGACTGGATTTTGTTGTTTCTTACTGCGGTATAGTATTCTAAAGAGTACATATCCCATAATTTCTTTATCCAGTCTACTGTTGATGGGCATTTGGGTTGGTTCCAGGTCTTAGCTATTGTGAATTGAGCTGCAATAAACATTAGGGTGCAGACCTCTTTTTTATTTGCCAATTTAAATTCCTTTGGGTAAATTCCAAGGAGTGGGATGGCTGGGTCGAACGGTAGGGTTATCTTCAGGTTTCTGAGGAATCTCCAGACTGACTTCCATAGTGGCTTGACCAGTTTGCATTCCCACCAACAGTGGGTTAGTGTCCCTTTTTCCCCACATCCTCGCCAGCATCTGTTGTTGGTAGATTTCTGCATGTGAGCCATTCTAACCGGGGTGAGGTGAAACCTCATTGTGGTTTTGATTTGCATTTCCCTGATTGCTAATGACCTTGAACATTTTTTCATGTGCCTGTTGGCCATTTGGATTTCCTCTTTTGAAAAATGTCTATTGAGGTCCTTGGCCCATCTCTTAAGTGGGTTGTTGGTTTTGTTTTTGTGGAGTTTCTTGATCTCTGTAGATTCTGGTTATTAACCCTTTATCTGTTGCATAGTTTGCAAATATTTTTTCCCATTCTGTCGGTTGTCTCTTCACTCTCCTGACTGTTTCTTTTGCAGTACAGAAACTTCTCAATTTGATGCAATCCCAATAGTTGATTTTGGCTTTGACTGCCTGTGCCTCCCGGGTCTTTTCCAGAAATTCTTTGCCTGTGCCAATATCTTGAAGGGTTTCTCCAATGTTCTCTAGTAACTTGATGGTGTCAGGTCATAGATTTAGGTCTTTAATCCATGTTGAGTGGATTTTTGTGTAAGGTGTAAGGTAGGGGTCTTGCTTCATGATTCTGCACATGGAAATCCAGTTTACCCAGCACCATTTATTGAATAGACTGTCCTTGCTCCAGGAATTAGTTTTAGATACTTGATCAAATATAAGTTGGCTGTAGATGTTTGGGTTGATTTCTGGAGAATTACAGACCAATATCCCTAATGAACATAGATGCAAAAATCCTCAATAAAATTCTCGCCAATAGAATGCAACAACACATCAGAAAGATCATCCACCCAGACCAAGTGGGATTTATCCCTGGTATGCAGGGATGGTTTAATGTGCGCAAGACAATCAATGTGATACACCACATTAACAGACTGCAGAAGAAAAACCATATGATTATCTCAATAGATGCAGAGAAAGCATTTGATAAAATACAACACCCGTTCATGATGAAAACTCTAAGCAAACTGGGTTTGGAAGGAACATTCCTCAATACAATCAAAGCAATCTATGAAAAACCCACAGCCAACATCCTATTGAATGGGGAAAAGTTGGAAGCATTTCCACTGAGATCTGGAACCAGACAGGGATGCCCACTCTCACCACTGCTATTCAATATAGTTCTGGAGGTTCTAGCCAGAGCTATTAGGCAAGAAAAAGAAATTAAAGGGATACAAATTGGGAAGGAAGAACTCAAACTATCCCTCTTTGCAGATGACATGATTCTGTATTTAGGGGACCCAAAGAACTCTACTAAGAGACTATTGGAACTCATAGAAGAGTTTGGCAAAGTAGCAGGGTATAAAATCAATGCACAAAAATCAACAGCCTTTGTATACACAGACAATGCCATGGCTGAGGAAGAACTTCTAAGATCAATCCCATTCACAATAGCTACAAAAACAATCAAATACCTTGGAATAAACTTAACCAAGGATGTTAAAGATCTCTACGATGAAAATTACAAAACCTTAAAGAAAGAAATAGAAGAGGATACCAAGAAATGGAAAAATCTTCCATGCTCATGGATTGGAAGAATCAATATCATCAAAATGTCCATTCTCCCAAAAGCAATTTACAGATTCAATGCAATACCAATCAAGATACCGAAGACCTTCTTCTCAGATCTGGAAAAAATGGTGCTGAAATTTATATGGAGGCACAAGAGACCTCGAATAGCTAAAGCAATCTTGTACAACAAAAACAAAGCCGGAGGCATCACAATAGCAGATGTCAGGACATACTACAGGGCAGTTGTAATTAAAACAGCATGGTACTGCTACAGAAACAGATGGATAGACCAATGGAACAGAATTGAAACACCAGAAATCAACCTATTATGAATTTTGATACAAAAAATCTGTACAAAACAATACCAAAATAAATGCAACTGCTTGTTTAAAAGATTTTACAGAAAGGATTTATTCTTAGAAAGCAAGGTTAGTTCAACTTATGAAAATGAATCATTGTCATAATGCCACATTATCAGAATGAAGGGGAAAATATGACTATTTAAACTGATACAGAAAAAAAGTAGTCACAACACCTTTCCATGATAAAGAGACTCAAAAAATAAGTACTAGAAAACTATCTCAACATAATAAATAATGAAAGAAAAAAACAAAGTTACCATTAACTTTCTCAATGAACAGGTACAAGGTAAAATGTACACTTTCACCATTTGTAATCTGCATGGCCCTAGGAGACTTAATGAGACTAATTAGGCAAGAATGAAAACACATTCAAACTGAGAAGGAAGATATCTTTATCTATATATGCATGAGAACATATATTTGTATAGAGAAGCATTCCTGTTTATTAATCTGAATTATAACACAGATAACTTGAAATTCTTCAATAATCATCTAATTACTATATAAGCTGAAAGTTAGAAGTGATTAATATGTGCTTTGGAGTTTGCAGAGTGCTTTGGAGCCTATGTGGATGGTATAGAAAGACCTGGGCATAGTAGTGGTGATATCCTCATGGGCTGTGAAGAGACACCTGGCTGTGTGGACATTGTTCTGCGTGGAGGAGTGTGGTGGCATAGAAGAAATCTGAATCTTCATGGGCAGTCTTCAAAGTTAGGTGTGTGAGACCAATCCCCTGGACTTGCTCTACAAGTAGGGCCATATCTGGGAGATGGTGCTCAAGGATCTGCATGCCTTGAGACCCTCTTAATGGGCTGCAGGGACCCATCAGACACTAAGGATACAATTTATGGAAGGAATGATTAAGATTATAGTCCATGTCACCATCAGGTGGAGTTTCTCTGCTTACCAACATTGGGCTGGTTGGCCCCATGGTGGGAGGAATGGTCAGTCTCTAAGATCTGATATCTGAATTGTTGATTTAGCAATTCTTCCATCATGAAGTTAATTGGACCTAAAGGATCAAACTCAAGAAAAGGAGGTGCATGGGCTGGAATTGTGGTTTAGTATGCTAAGTCCCTGCCTGTGGTGTGGGCATCACATATGGGTTCCGGTTTGAGGCCTGCCTGCCCCATTTCCAATCCAGCTCTCTGCTAATGGCCTGGGAAACCAGTGTAAGATGGCCCAAGTACCACCTGCACCCATGTCGGAGACCTAGAAGAAAGTCCATGCTCCTGAATTTTGACTGGCCCAGCTCTGGCTGTTGCAGGCATTTCAAGAGTGAACAAGTAGATAGAAAACAATTCTCTCTGCCTTCCTAACTCTCTGTAATTTTGACTCCCAAGTAAATATAAATCTTAAAAAAGAAGAGGAGTTGTCCATATAAAGACGTGCACATGAATGGAATGGGGATGATTAAGTGTCTTAGAAAATACGGAATATATCCTTGATAAACCAGATGACACCAAATTCTGTTCTGATATGGGTGTAACTTCCTGCATTGGAGTTTATGCTGACAGAAGCATCAGCAAGGGCTACTCATTGTCTGGGTTTGGAATAAGGAGCTGTGACATTCCATACCAATATAGACATAATTTACAGTAGCTCTCTTCCTTAAGGCCCTACCGAGATAGGATGCTTCCTTTGTTTTTTTTTTTTTTCTTTTGATTTTGGTTAAATCACCAGTTTGTGCTTATAATATATATTCCAGATTGATGATTTAGTGGCGTAGGTATTCTTAAGGAAATAAAAATGAACTACATAATTTCTACAAGGGCTATATTAGTAGCTTAAACTTATAGAAATTGTAGTTTTTGTTCAGAAAAGAAGTTGTATTTTTCAATCAAAATTATGGAGAGAAAAACCGAGCTATATCTTTTGTAGGTTGCTCTGCTATAGAGCTCAGTATTATTGTGACATAGTGGGCTCTGTCTTTGCTCCAATTTTTTTTCTTACTTTCATAAATTTTCCAAGGCGTTTCTTACAACTACTCACTGTATTTATTTTGGATATTTCCATGTACTTCACAATTTTCTTTCTCACTACTGTATTATACATTCCTTAATATATATTTTAATATCTCTGATCATTCTGTCATATAAAGTTTCTTCAACACATGTAAGAATGCAAGTTGTGAATGGACAAGGCCACCTAAAATTGCTTTATACAGAATTTCTCTTGACAAAAATTATTTATAAAAGTACAGGTTGGAGGGGATTCAAAGATGGTTGAATAGGGAAGACACGTGCTGATTCTGAGAAGAGGAAGTACTAGAAAAAAATAGAAAGTAAATTCTCAGGGGAGAGTTGGAGAGAAGTTTGCAGTGGAATTTCTACAGAAAGAAGAGGAATGCTGTGGAGCAGCATGGAGAGTGCAGATACACAGCAGCAAGTGTCACACTACACCTGAATCTCACAATCCTCAAGGAGACAAAGGATTCTAATAACAAGGTGAGGGCACACAGTGGCAGCCTGTACCACTGGTGATATGGCATGAGGGAGAACCTCTCAGATTACACTGAGTTTGAATCCATCTGGAGCCTGAGGGAGAGGGAGGATAAGCACCTCATCCAGTGAAGGAAAAGCACATTTCTTTCTCCTCATCCCCACACAAGGGTGCTCACAACAGGGAGAAGGTACCATCTTGACACCAGCAGAAGCTGCGGTGGCTGTCCTGTGCATGACTTGGGGAGATTCCTAGAAGAAAAATGCTGTGTTCTCCTCTGACTTTGAGTCTGGTTTGAAGGGTTGAGAGGGAGCTGTGCTCCTATTTATGATTTAGAGGAGCCCCCAACCTCTCAACATATCACAGGCTCTGGGGCTCAAATTGTCAAGGCAGATCACCCCTAAGCAGCTGGCTCTGGAAACGACCCTGCTTTCTACATGGATGAGGCAGGCTCATGGGGCAGAGGGTATCCTCTTCACCCCATGACTGTTGGAAATCTGACTGCAAAATATGGCATGGGACCTAACTGGGTTTCTGGGCAATCACTGTGTCTGGCATCAGAAGCTCAGATCTCCCTAACTGCCTGAGATAGGTCACTACAGAGGGTCCCATGCTCACTCTGAGGACTGCACAGATCCTGTTTTGCAGTTCATGCTTCAGCATGGGTGAGGTTTATGCCCATCATGGGCTGATCCTGAGCATTGATCAACATGGAAGAGAGGAGTGAGGGTGTGATTATGGCAACAGGCATGATCCTACCCTCAACCCTACTGACAATACATATTCACCAGGCCCAACATGGGTGTCACCCCAGATTCTTGCCCCACACTTGAGCCCTGACCAGAGCTGACTTGCCTTATCAAGCACCTCTGTATTCAGTGAGGGAGCAATCACTCCACTCAGCCACAGAGGCACAGGTTGAAGATAAAACATACCACTGAAAAGAGTTTAGAAGGATACTAATCACATTTTTCAAATATGAATGTACATCCTCCTCCAAATACTTGCTGTTCATACTTGTATCTAAAGTATCCCAAGTTGATTCCTTTGACTGAGGTCAGGTGCCATACTGAAAAATGCAGAGAGTACCTCACAAAATGGTACTGGGAATGAAGGGAATGAAAGCACAATACAAACAGAAATTAGAGACATCTATACTCACCTAAAATGACATGTAGTCTTCAGAACCAAAACCAAATGTATTAAAATGGCCTTACTATAAGGCACATTATATTTCCTAAAGCACAGAACATTTCCATAATAAAAAATTGATACAACCTTTAATATGCAAAGAAGAGAATGATGTTTTCAAAAATATTGTATTTATTTTCTTAAGTAAAACCTGACCATTTGGTGGCTGTGATAAAAATATTCCTTAAAAATCTGAAAGAGAACAAGAAAAACACTGCCATAATTAAATTACCAGACTGGCATCATTGGATCTTTGCCACTAACAACAAGAATGCTATCGAAAATAACTAAACTTAATTCTGAGGAATTCCGTATTGTAAAATTAAATCTCTGAGCATGTGATACTTTAATATCAATGAAAGGATTTTTATTGAAGATCAAATTTTCAATTCAATCATCTGAAAAAAATGAATGTTTTAAAATTGAAAATATGGTGCTGGCTCTGTGGCACAGCAGTTAAAGCCATGGCCTGTGGTGCTGGCATCCCGTGTGGGTACCAATTTGAACCTCAGCTGTCCTACTTCCTGGCTCACTGATTGTGTGCCTGGGAAACCAGCAGCAGATAGCCCAAGTATTTGGGCCACTGCAGCCATGTGGGAAACCTGGAAGAAGCTCCAGGCTCTTGTTTCAGATTGGCCCAGCTCCAACCACTGTGGCCATTTTGAATGTGAACCTGAAAGTGGAAAACACCTCTCCCTCTCTCCCTCTCTCTTTTTCTATTTCTCTCTCTCTCTCTCCCCTCCATTTTCCCCCTTCACTCTCTCTCTGCCTTTGCATTTCTGTAACTCTGCCTTTCAAAGAAATAAATGTCTTTAAAAATGGAATTGTGTCTTTCAATCTTAAACTATACAGAGGAAAATGAATAAAGCACAATGTAAATAAAAGGAAATAATATGAATCATATAAACCAATGAAACAGAAAACAGAAACATGATATAGAAAAATGAATGATATGAAAATATGCTTTAAAGATGATCAGTAAACTGCATCACAGTACAGCAACACAATGTCAGGAAGTGAAAGAGATAACATCCATATAATGGGTAGATGAATAATATAAGGTAATATGATAACACATTTCTGCAAAAAATGAGAATTTACATGAGATAGATAAACTGAAGGCTGCCCAGGGACAAATGGTTCTCAGGATTAGTTGATTCTTTGTGATGGTAAAAGACTGGCTTGTGAATGCAGCTTTCTAGGCAAACTTCACAATTCATCGCACAGCACCAACTGCCTTCTGTATAAGGTTTTCACATTTTAGTCTGGCATTCCTCTGCTAAATCACTCCAAAGCCAAGTGACAGAAAATCAGAGATACCCAGCTACTACACTCTAGACTTACATGGAACTAAGTCAAAGAAGCTAATCCTAAGCCTCTTTACCCTACTTACCCTTGGCATTCTCATTGATTCTCACTAAAAGCACAATAAAAACTATTTCTTGTAAAATTTTATTGAATTATACACTTTTATATGTCACAATGCAATATTTCAATGCACAAACACAGTGAGAACTGCTCAAAGAAAGCAATCAACCTCTCTACCGCTCCACCACTTTCATTTAGTACCTTAGTCCTCTCCTTCAGTTCCTTATGAAACATACACCAAAATTTATGCATGGAGATATAGAAAATTTGGATAGACCAATAAAAAAAGTTGAGATTGAGTAGTAAAGCCTTGCTACAATACTAAGCTCAGAAATTGGTGGCTTCATTCATGCATTCTATCAAACTTTCAAGGGTAAACTAACATCAATTCTTAAACTATTCAAAACAATGGATAGGGAGAGAACTATTCAAAACTTACTCTATGAGGCTGAACTTACCTTAAAGATAAAACCAGACAAGGATACAATATGAAAGAGAACCAGGAACCATTATCCCTGATGAATGTAGCTGCAAAAACATTTAAGAAAATGCAAGCAAACTGAATTCAATGACACATCCACACTGACCAAATAGAATTTATACCAGGGTTCAGGGCTATTATAGCATACCCAGATCAATAAATGTAATACATACCATCAATAATATAAGGATTAAATCCATACAAGTTCTTCAGTAAATGTCAAAAAAGCATTTGATAAAATACAATATCCTTTTATGATAAAAGTCATAAAAATTGGGTTTAGAAGGAATGTACCTCAACACAATAAAGGAAATATATGTCAAGCCCACAGCAAATATCATATAGAATGGGGAAAAACTGGAACAATTTGGATAAAGATCTGCAACTAGACAAGGCTCTCCACTGTCACCACTTTTATGCAATATAGTTCTGGAAGTTTTATTTAGAGCCATAAGGCAAGAAAAAAAGAAACAAAAAGGATAAAAATTGGAAAGGTGGAAATTAAAGTATCACTATAGTTGATACGATTCTGTATATTGGGAAACAAAAAGACCCCCCCCCACCAGACTATTAGAACTTATATGACAATTCAGCAGTTTCAGGATGCAGATGCAAAGTGAACACACAAAAATCCATATCACTCATACATATCAACAATTATCTGGCTGAAGGACTTTTTTTTTTTTTTGCTTTCAAACTTTTATTTAATGAATATAAATTTCTGAGGAGAGTAAGTGGTGGCTGAAGGACTTATAAGAACTCTTCCACTCACAAAAGCTACCAAATATTAAATAATGAAATAAATTTAACAAAAGATGTGAAAGAACTCTACAATGAAAATTGTAAAACATTAATGAAAGAAACAGAAGGTATAACAATGAAAAAATCAATGGTTCAAGTATTGTAGCAATTAATATTATTCCAAATGGCCACATTATTCCCTGAATTTACAGATTCAGTGCAATGCCCATCAAAATTTCAAGGACATTCCTTACAGAAAAAAAAATATTGAAATTTATACAGAAATGTAAATGACAGTAAGTGGCCAAAGCTGTTTAAACAATAAAAATAAAGCTATAGGCATCAAATATCAGATTTCAACACACTGAAGGACAATTATTATTTAAAAAGTATGGCACTGTGTGAAAATAGACATGTAACCTAAAGGGACAGAATATACAAAGCAGAAATAGCTGCACATCTGCAATCAATTAATACCAGACAAATGTGCTAAAAAAATTTCAGGTATTGGGAAAATTGGATCTATGCATGCAGAAGTTTGAAATGAAGCCAGTACATTATAATCTATACAAAAAATTCCTTTAAATGAATCAGGGATCTAACCTTAAGATCCAAAACCATCAAACTACTAGAGGAAAGCATAGCAAAAATGTTGCAACATTGGCCTAAGCAAAGATTTTTTTTTTTGTATAGCATCCCAGAAGCACAGGGAATAAAGAAAAAAAAATAGAGAAATGGGATTATACCAAGCTTAAGATGCTTCTGCACTCCAAAGGGAAAAAAATAACATGAAGAGAAAAATGACAGAATAGAAAAAAAATTAGCAAACTATGCATCTGATAAATGATTCATATCCAGAACATATAAGGAGCTCAAGAAATCAACAAGACAATATGTATAAGAAACAAAGGATATCCACGGTTATTTTTCAAAAGAAATACAAATGACCAACAGACATATGCAAAAATATTTAGTGTCACTAGCCTTCAGGGAAATTCAAATAAAACCACAATTAGATATCAACCTACCCCAGTTAGAATGGCTATAATGCCAAAATCAAAATGTAAAAAATACTGACAATATTGTTGAGAAAAGAATACCTTAATACACTATTGGTGGGAAAATGAATAACTGTTATGGAAAACAGTATAGAGATAAATAAAAACTCAAGGTGGATTTATTTTATGATTCAATTGTCTGATGCAGGGGGATATATCCAAAGAAATAAAATCAACATATAAAAACTGTTTATGGCAGCAAAATGCACAATAGAAATAATATGGAGTCAGATTAGCTGTCCATAAACTGAAGGTTGGACAAGAAAATATTATATAGCCTTTCCTCCTTTCTTTTCACCCTGGTCTCTTGCCAGTAGGGTGCTGGCTGTAGCCCTGTGCCTTCTGGGCACATGGCCTTCGGGCCAACCAGTGCTATGCTTCCTGGCCTGGATGCTCTTCCAAGTGGCTGGTTCCTGGTACTTGGACCTAAAAAGAGTCTGTAAAAACTGTGTAGCTCTGCATGCATTCCTATGGACTTACTTTTTTTTTTTTTTTTTTTTTTTTTTTACTCTTTTTGACAGGCAGAGTGGACAGTGAGAGAGAGAGAGAGAGAAAGGTCTTTCTTTGCCATTGGTTCACCCTCCAATGGCCGCCGCGGCCGGCACGCTGAGGCCGGCGCCCCGACCGGGACTAGAACCCGGTGTGCTGGCACTGCAAGGCGGAGGATTAGCCTAGTGAGCCGCGGTGCCGGCCTGGACTTATTTCTAAGGGTATAGTTTAAAACTTGCTATGGGATCGCAAATACCCTCGGACTAGATGGTAATGGTAACATCTTAAATTTTAAAGTGATTATATAGGTGACATTGATTATTAAAAGTGATCATGTCAATAATATTTTGTGTTTAATAATAATAATAAAATTTTAAAAAATGTAAATACTCCAACATGGGAAGGAGTCTGTACAGCAGACTGTACAGAGTGGCAAACGCCTTAAGTAGCACTCAGTGACCTCAAAATCAGCTCTAAAGGCATTCTGGTCTGGCTAAAAAGGCCCACAAGAGCATTTCAGGCATAGAGAGCCAGGTCCCTTGTGCAAAAAGTGTCCCTACTTGGAGAACCTCCCTGGGTGAGATGCCAGTGGAAACGAATGGCCATTAAAGAAGAATGTATGTTTCTCCAAAGGGAGGAGAGAACTTCCACTTTGCTTATGGCTTTTCCTGAATATTGATGGAGTTTGTGGAACTCAAAAGGCTTCCATGGCCTAGGCAGTTCATGTCAAGAGCCTCAGGTGATCACTGACATCACACATGAGAGTGTTAATTGTTAAATTAACAAGAGGCATTGTGTACTAACTTCCCATGCAGGACCTCTGTTCTCAAAGAGCTACAGTATTAACATTAATGGTAAAATTTGATCCCTAAGATTTACTTTATTTGCATGTGTTAAGTTCTAGTTATTTCTAAATGTCAAACTCCATTGCCTCTATTCTTAGGTATTTCTTCAAAGTTTATTAAGTGCCTCAAACGTAAAATCTTGGATACATGTCTCTCTCTGAAATTCCTATCTCGTATGTTTAAACATAGGGTCAGATATTTAAAGGCAGCCAAGGAGATTTCTAGGAATAACAAAATTCTGTGGAATTTGGATTCCAAGCTTTTGTATATAGCTTTATTTATTTATTTATTTTTGACAGGCAGAGTTATACAGTGAAAGAGAGAGACAGAGAGGAAGGTCTTCCTTCCATTGGTTCACCCCCCAAATGGCCGCTGCGGCCAGCGAGCAGGGCCGATCCGAAGCCAGGAGCTAGGTGTCCCCTCCTGGTCTCCCATGCGGATGCAGGGCCCAAGCACCTAGGTCATCCTCCACTGCCTTCCTGGGCCACAGCAGAGAGCTGGACTGGAAGAGGAGCAACTGGGACAGAATCCAGTGCCCCAACTGGGATTAGAACCTGGTGTACCGGTGCCACAGGCAGAGGATTACCCTAATGAGCCATGGCGCCGGCCTCTATATAGCTCTAAGGACACCCTGATGCAGACTCTGTACTGAAAGGTAGCTGCCAAAGTTGTTCCAGAGAACTAAGGAGGTTCTAACTAAAGCTCCTGTATTGAGAATTGCAGATGACAGGATTCTATACAATTTGGATTCCAAGCTTTTGTATATAGCTTTAAAGAGGCCCTGATGCAGACTCTGCACTGAAAAGAGTAGCTACAAAAGTTATTGATTCCAGTATTTGGATTCTAAGCCTTGTGTTTCCTTAAAGCCCCTGACACAGACACACTGCTGGACAGGGGAGCTACAGAAGGTGTTCCAAAGAATCAAGGAGTTTTTGACAAAAACTCCAACATTGGAAATTCCTGAGCAAGCCATTCACAAGAAGACCTCTTCAGATCAGAAACAGCTTAAATTAAAGGGACCATACCAGGTGCTATTGAGCATGACTACCTCTATGAAATTAGGATTAACTTCTACCTCTTAAGTCTTCACAGGTGAATGTGAAAGACATGCCTAATTATTCCTATTAGCCAATCAGAAACCTTAGTACCTCTTCAAAGCAAAAAGGATATGTAAAGTTTTGCCTTTGTCACATCCAGACTGCTGCACCTTAAGGCAAACATGCTTTACCTGCCTTTCTTGATTATATCTGGGAACTGTTATTGAGGATAAACCTACCTAATGAGTTCTATATAATTCTCCATACTCAAGCTAAAAGGATTTATAATCTACATAAGGGTAGCCTATCACTAACCACTATCTGGAAATCTATAAGATATATTGTTTTCATCTTAAGGGGCACCCCACTTATAATTGGATTTGTTCCAATTTTGCTTATAGTAATTAACAAACTTAAATGTTTCAGAACTTGACTTCAGGAAGTAACTGACCATGCAGGGGACACAGATATTGGCAATGATGGAGACTGCTCCAGCTCACAAGACAAATTTGCTAGATAGACAGAGACTTCCAGACCCTGGATAGGCAAGGCTTGCACTACACCCCTCATAAGCAGGAAGCAGTTACAAAAGAGATGATTCTACATCCTTCAACTTCCCTTAGGATTAAGGGATGGAGTCTCTGAGGGGGGAATGAAGTAGACAGACATACAGATTAAAATTGATTAGGTTTGAGGGGCTGGCCCCATGGCTCACTTGGTTAATCCTCCACCTGCGGCACCAGCATCCCATATGGGCACCAGGCTCTAGTCCTGGTTGCTCCTCTTCCAGTCCAGCTCTCTGCTGTGGCTCAGGAAGGCAGTAGAGGATGGCCCAAGTGCTTGGGCCCCTGAACCTGCATGGAGACCAGGAAGAAGCACCTGGCTCCTGGCTTCGGACCGGTGTAGCTCCAATCCTAGCAGCCATTTGGGGGATGAACCAATGGACAGAAAACCTTTCTGTCTCCCTCCCTCACTAACTCTATCTGTCAAATAAATAAATTTTAAAAATTTATTAGGTTTGAGAGCTGGAACATCACGCCTTCACCATGCCCCTTTGTGACCTCATATCCCTACCTTGCCACACCTGAGTGCCCACTGGCCAATCAGGTTAATGAACCACTCCCCTTTGAAAGTGAATCAAAAGCCTGGGACAGGGTATGTCTGGCCCTTTCCTCCTTTCTCTTCACTCTGGCCTCTTGCCAGTAGGGGGCTGGCTGTAGGCCTGTGCCTTCAGGGCATGTGGCTTTGTGCCACCCATCCCATGCTTCCTGACTTGGATGCTCCTCCATATGGATGGTTCCTGGTACCTGGTATGAACCCAGATCTATCTCCCTCCTATAGATAAAGCCCTCACTTTCCTATGCATCGTTCTTACTGAATCAAAGCTTAAAATGTAAAAAGAATAAAATATTTTATATATATATGCATATACATGATGGAATATTACAGGCACAAAACAATGAATTCCTGGCATTTGCATCAAAATGGATGCAACTGGAGATTATTACGCTTCTATACATTAATATAGAAAGAGTATAAAAATTGCATGGATACATTATTTTTATATAGATATAAATAGTTCTTCACAGAATTAAGCCATATTCCCATATGGGAATATACCACATTTTCCCACGTTATGATTATTGCAATAAATCTATTTTGTGATATAATTGATTTGTTTTCAAAAAAGTAAACATCAACTTTATTATTTTTTTTTTAACTTTTATTTAATGCATATAATTTTCCAAAGTACGACTTATGGATTACAATGGCTTCCCCCCCATACCGTCCCTCCCACCCACAACCCTCCCCTTTCCCACTCCCTCTCCCCTTCCATTCACATCAAGATTCATTTTCGATTATCTCGATATACAGAAGATCAGCTTAGTATACATTAAGTATGGATTTCAACAGTTTGCTCCCACACAGAAACATAAAGTGAAAAATAATAGATGATTTTTTTAAATGATGATGAAATCAGAGCAGACCTATTGTCATGTTTAATCCCAGTGAGAGTCAAGTTGGGAATTGATAATTTCTTTTTTTTTTTTTTCTTTTTTTTTTTTTTTTTTTACAGAGGATCAGTTTAGTATGCATTAAGTAAGGATTTCAACAGTTTGCACCCCCATAGAAACACAAAGTGAAGTATACTGTTTGAGTACTCGTTATAGCATTAAATCTCAATGTATAGCACATTAAGGATAGAGATCCTACATGAGGAGTAAGTGCACAGTGACTCCTGTTGTTGACTTTACCAATTGACACTCCTGTCTATGGCATCAGTAATCTCCCTATGCTCCAGTCATGAGTTTCCAAGGCTATGGAAGCCCTCTGAGTTCTCCGACTCTTATCTTGTTTAGACAAGGTCATAGTCAAAGTGGAGGTTCTCTCCTCCCTTCAGAGAAAGGTACCTCCTTCTTTGATGACCTGTTCTTTCCACTGGGATCTCACTCGCAGAGATCTTTTGCCAGAGTGTCTTGGCTTTCCATGCCTGAAATACTCTCATGAGCTTTTCAGCCAGCTCCGAATGCCTTTAGGGCTGATTCTGAGGCCAGAGTGCTATTTAGGACATCTGCCATTCTATGAGTCTGCTGAGTATCTCACTTCCCATGTTGGATCACTCTCCCCTTTATTTACTCCATCGGTTAGCGTTAGCAGGTACTAGACTTGTCTATGTGTTCCCTTTGACTCCCAGTCCCTTCACCATGACCAACTGTGAACTGAAACTGATCACCTGGAACAGTGAGATGGCATTGGTACATGCCACCTCGATGGGATTGAATTGGAATCCCCTGGTATGCTTCCAACTCCACCACTTGGGGCAAGTCAGCCTGAGCATGTCCCAAATTATACATCTCTTCCCTCTCCCATTCCCACCACCATGTTCAACAGGGATCACATTTCAGTTAATTTTCAACACTTAAGAATAACTGTGCATCAATTACAGATCTAAACCAGTCATATTAAGTAGAACAGATAAAAAAAACTACTAAGAGGGATAATGTATTAAGTTGTTCATTAACAGTCAGGGCTATGCTGATCAAGCCACCATTTCCCATAGTGTCCACCTCACTCCAACAGGTTTCCCTCTTGGTGTTCAGTCAGTCGTCACCGATCAGGGAGAACATATGGTATTTGTCCCTTTGGGACTGGCTTATTTCACTCAGCATGATGTGTTCCAGATTCCTCCATTTTGTTGCAAATGACTGGATTTCGTTGTTTCTTACTGCGGTATAGATACCGAAGACCTTCTTCTCAGGTCTAGAAAAAATGGTGCTGAAATTTATATGGAGGCACAAGAGACCTCGAATAGCTAAAGCAATCTTGTACAACAAAAACAAAGCCGGAGGCATCACAATACCAGATTTCAAGACATACTACAGGGCAGTTGTAATTAAAACAGCATGGTACTGGTACAGAAACAGATGGATAGACCAATGGAACAGAATTGAAACACCAGAAACCAACCCAAACATATACAGCCAACTTATATTTGATCAAGGATCTAAAACTAATTCCTGGAGCAAGGACAGTCTATTCAATAAATGGTGCTGGGAAAATTGGATTTCCACGTGCAGAAGCATGAAGCAAGACCCCTACCTTACACCTTACACAAAAATCCACTCAACATGGATTAAAGACCTAAATCTACGACCTGACACCATCAAGTTACTAGAGAACATTGGAGAAACCCTTCAAGATATTGGCACAGGCAAAGAATTTCTGGAAAAGACCCGGGAGGCACAGGCAGTCAAAGCCAAAATCAACTATTGGGATTGCATCAAATTGAGAAGTTTCTGTGCTGCAAAAGAAACAGTCAGGAGAGTGAAGAGACAACCGACAGAATGGGAAAAAATATTTGCAAACTATGCAACAGATAAAGGGTTAATAACCAGAATCTACAAAGAGATCAAGAAACTCCACAAAAACAAAACCAACAACCCACTTAAGAGATGGGCCAAGGACTTCAATAGACATTTTTCAAAAGAGGAAATCCAAATGGCCAACAGGCACATGAAAAAATGTTCAAGGTCATTAGCAATCAGGGAAATGCAAATCAAAACCACAATGAGGTTTCACCTCACCCCGGTTAGAATGGCTCACATGCAGAAATCTACCAACAACAGATGCTGGCGAGGATGTGGGGAAAAAGGGACACTAACCCACTGTTGGTGGGAATGCAAGCTGGTCAAGCCACTATGGAAGTCAGTCTGGAGATTCCTCAGAAACCTGAAGATAACCCTACCGTTCGACCCAGCCATCCCACTCCTTGGAATTTACCCAAAGGAATTTAAATTGGCAAACAAAAAAGCGGTCTGCACCCTAATGTTTATTGCAGCTCAATTCACAATAGCTAAGACCTGGAACCAACCTAAATGCCCATCAACGATAGACTGGATAAAGAAATTATGGGATATGTACTCTTTAGAATACTATCAACTTTATTATTATGAGCTGTAGTCATCCCAGTGTACTGTGGAATATTAAAATTTATTAATTCTATGTTTTGACACTTTATTGAACCTTTCTCTACCCTGACACCATAATGCCAAGGCTTCAGTACTTATTATTCCAATTTCAGATATACTTTTACTAAACTTTCACATAAGATGATAAAATGTTGTATTCAACTTTCTGTTGTGAAATATTGGCTGATTTCGCCTAATATAATAGCCTCCATTTTTTGGGTGATGGTAGAATTTCACTCTTTTTATTCTTTTTATATTCTGTTGCCTCTATGTATTGAATTTTCTTCACCTATTTATGAATCAATTGACACCGACATTGATTCCATACCTCATTACTGTGAATAAGGCCAGGCATGAGAGCACAAGTTCTCTTTGATGTATTAATTTCACTTAATTCAAACACATGACTAGATATGGAATAGCTGAATCATTAGTCAGATCTTTTTTTTTTTTTTTAATTTTGGGGGGAACATCCACACTGGTCTCCAAAATAGCTGTACTAAAGTTCATTCTCATTAACAATTTATAAGGGCTCCTTTTTCTATACATCCTCATGAGCATTTACTTATGGCCTGAGAATAGTCGCTCCAACTGTTGTTTTAATTTGCATAATTGGTTCCTAAAGGTCTAGAACTCCTAAACAGACCAATAACCAAGAGGGAGTTTAATTCAGTAATAAACAACCTCCTAACAAAGGAAAGCCTAGTACCAGATGGCTTTACTGCTGAACTCTGTCAAATTTTTAAAGAGGAACTAACTCTAATTCTCAAACCATTCAAAACATTTGAAAGGGAAGCAATCCTGCCAAACTACATCTATGAGGCCAGCATCACCTAAATTCCTAAAGCAGAAAAGGATAGAAAAAAGATACTCACAGATGAATATCCCTGATCAACAGATATAAAGACCCAAACAAAATAACAGTTAATTGAATCCAACGACACTTCAGAAAGATCATTCACTGGACAAGTTGAATTTATCTCTGGTTTGCAAGAATGGTTCATCATATAGAAATAAATAAATATGACACACCACACTATTCATATGATTATCTCAATAAATGCTAAGAAATCAGTTGATAAAATACATCATCTAATGATAAAAGTCTTTATTCTTTAACACAGTCAAGGCAAAATATTACAAACCCACATCAAGCCTTATGTGGAGAAGTATGAAGCATTTCCACTAAGATCCAGAACCAGACATGGATGTCCACTCTCAACATTGGTCTTCAACATAGTTTCCAAAGATGTATGCAGAGCCATTAAGTAGGAACAGGAAATTAAAGGGATACCAAATGGAAAGGAGAAAGTAAAATTATCCTTGTTTGCAGATGACATGTTCCTATATATAGTGAAACCAAAGGACTCCACCAAGAGACTATTGCAACTCATAACAGTGTTTGGTAAAGTTGCAAAAAATAAATTCTACACACAAATTCTATACACATTTGTATACACAGAAAATGTCATGACAGAGAATAAATTTGTAAGATCAGTATCATTCTCAATATTTACTAAAAATTTAAATCCCTTGAATAAACTTAACCCAGAATGTGAAAAATCTGTATAATGAAAATTACAAAACATTAAAAAAAAGAAATAGAAGAAAACACACAACAAAATAGAAAACTCTTCCATGTCTGTGTATTGGAAGAATTAATACAATCAAAATACCCATATTACCCAAAGCAATTTACAAATTCAGCATAATCCTTATCAAAATATCAGCCATATTATTCTCATGTCTAGAAAAAATTTATGCTAAAATTAATATAAAACAAAAGAGATCTCTGATAGCTAAAGCACTAGTAAAGAAATAAAACAAAACTGAGGGCATCACAATATTGGATTTCAAGACACACTATACAGGGAAGTTATAATCAAAACAACTTGGTACTGGCACAACAACAGACATGACAACCTACAGAACAGAATAGAAAGTCCAGAAACTAACCCACACATCTACAACCAACTAATCTTTTACAAATGAGCTAAAATCAATCCCTGGTGAGATGAGAGTCTTCAACAAATTATGTTGAAAAATTATATCCACACTTACAGAAGCATGAAACAAGATGCCTACATTTCATCTTATATAACAATCAACACAAAACGGACTAAAGGTCTAAATCTATGTCCTGATATAATCAAATTACATCCCACTCTCTTCAACTTGTCACTTCACAGATGCCTAAAAATTCAACAATGATTTAGATATGACACCAAACACAGGTGACAAAAATGAAAATAAGGAAATAGGACTGTAAAAAATAAACCAAAAAACTACATGCTGAAGGAAATGATAAAAACATAAAGCAAATAATGGGAGAAAATATTGGCAAAAGTATGATTAAAGAAAGAATACATAAGACATATAGAAATCAAAAGCAAATATAATAAAAACTGATAAATGACCTAATTAGTTTGGACAAATGATCTGACCAGTTGTTCCAGTGAAGATATGCAAACAGCCAACAGGTATTTGAAAAGGGACTCAGCATGGATCATCAAGACTAAAATGGTTATCATTTTACATACGTGAAAATGGATATTATCAAAAAGTATGAAGAAAGGTAACAAGTATTGAACCAGGTGTGGAGAAATGGGAACATATAAATTGGTTGTAGGAATGTAAATTGGTACATCCACCATGAAAAACACTATGGAGATGCCTCTAAAAATGGAACAAATGACAAAACAATCTCATTAATCTATGTGCATCCATAAGAAATAAAGTCACTATCTCAAAGGTACACCTGCACATCCATGTTCATGGAAGCATTATTTACAAAAATAAGATATTGAAATAACCACATTGTCTGTCAACAGATCAAAAGATAGAGCATGATACTCACACAATGGAAACACATTCAACCTTAAAAAATAAATCCTGACGTTTTGTCACAATATGGATCCCAAAGTTAGAATGTGGACATTAGGCTGCTTGACATAACAGAGAGAAAAATAAATACTACTCATTTGTGGAATCTAAGAAAGTCAATCATAAGCACAGAATATAATAAGGGTTGTGAGGGGCTAAGGGTGAAAGAAACTGGAAGATGTTAGATGAATGACACATTTGCAGTTAGGAGATAAATTAACATTGAGATGTATAATAGAGCACAGTAATGATATGAATGCAGTATTAGATACAACAGGTTAACATCTGAAATATCTTTTAAAAACTATGTAAGGTGATGGTTAGTTAATTGTCCTAGTCATTTCATAATATAAATGGATAAGGGGACACCAAAAGGTTTTTGATAAAGGGCTTAAAATATAATGTGAATATGCCATAAGCTTTTAAAAGTTCCCCACATGGCAAAACAACAAGTTGCAGGCCTTGAATGTATACAAATTTTGTCTGTCAATTATACTTACATAATCTTTAAAAAATCACCCTCTATCAAAATGAAAAATGAAAAAAAAAAAAAAACTAACTTAGGAATCCAGGCTTATATGCTTGAGGTGAGAAGATAATCACGAAACATAAATAGATTTTAAAACAGATAAATATGTGACCAGCTAAAATTTGTATTTTGAAAGTTCAGAGACAGATGACAGCCTGTCCATGTAATGAGCAGGGCTAAGATGACATCCAAACATCAATGTACAGTGTCCTCCTGCCCCCCCCACAACCTGTACAAAAACCTGAGTCAAATAAAACTGCTTTGTTTTTAATTTACCTAGTCTAGGACACTGTTATTGTGAGCAGAAAGTGGAGGCAAGATTCTTAGCATGAGCTATGCTGAGGCCCTGCTTCTCACAAAATCAGAAAACAAGGGAATGAAGTCAGTCTTGGAAAAAATAACGGTGCACTCCATGAAGGACAACTCCTCCCTTGCATGAACCCCACACACAGGGTCTGGGTTCTCCCTGGTGTCCATCGCGTGCTCACCGCACAATCTGGGAGGCCGGGGATGCCACCAACACTGGTTCTCAGAAACTGGTCCAGCCGACAACTGGCTGTGAGGAGACAGGACTCCAGGAGTCCCAGCTGCCACCCCAGCCCCGACACCACAGACCAGAGTGGGCCGAGGGAAGGGCCGTGTCAGCAGGGAGATGCGGCCCACAGATTCCCAGAGAGGACCCTGGGGAGGCCCGCCTCAGACCAGCCTTCCCCACAACTTTCCCCAACTCCTCCTTCCCCACGTCTGCATGCCGGGACTCTCACACTCACCATGACAGCTTCCGAGGGGAGCACTGTCCTGACGCTGAGTTACACCAGAATTCAGTAAACACCAGAGGCCCCGCCCTGGACCTCTCTCCGCTGTGACGCTGGAAGACTATTATGGCGTCAAGATCTCGCGTGATTACGTAGCATTCACGCCCCATGCCTGATTGGACAGCGTGGATATCCGTGAGCATGCACGTTATCAAAGTCGCATCAATCAGCATCCTCCACAGTGCTGACAAACAACTTCAGATGTTGCGGGAAGGAAAAATAAGAGGTGAGTCCTGTGTTCCGTTCTGAAATTGTGTCCTGCCACGGGTGTTTTCACCTCCCTGGTCCACCACCTGCTGGCCCACTCCTGCCTCCAGGGTCTTTCCTGCGAGGATCCTACCTGGGCTCACAGCAACCTGCTTCAGATCAGTAATAATTTTAAGGCTGTTTATTAGCTCCTGAGTACTTTTCAGTTGTTTCTTTTTTCATATTGCTTTCAAGAACATTTAGAGACAGATAATTTAATCTGTTGGTTTCCATTTCTCTTGCAGATTTTTTCTAGTCTGCCTATTGTCCTTTAGTATTATTTTTATTTGTTTCATACTGATTCTTAGTAATGACTGGATTTTATGATCTTTCTAGTAATCTCATTTATCAGCTATTTTTTAAGATTTTCATCAATTATCTGTATATAAACATAATCCAAAATATTCACGTTGTATTACATAGGAATTGATCTCTACAACTTATGCTTGATTTTTGCTGCTTACTTCCCTGACCACTCTTGCAGTAGAAAGTTGGAGAGAGAAAGTGCAGGCATTGTCTAAGTTTACTTCCAGGGAAAATACTTTCAATGATCCTGTATTAGCTGTGTAGTTTTTTATAGGTTCCTTTTGCTCTTGATCATATAAGGAGATCACTGACTTTTCTCTTGTTCTCCTAGCAGTTTTATTTTGTACTAGATGCTGAACTTTATCCAATGCTTTTCAACACGTAATCTACATAATTGTGTGATTTCCCTTTACTGTTTGCTTCCTGGATGCCTGGTCTGGAAATTGTAACCACTATTGCATTTTTCATTACTTCTTGCTTGCTATGGATATGTTACGTTTTTATGAAGTGAGTTCATTTATTATATTGATATTTTGCTTAAGATACTTGTAGCTGTGTTTATTGAAGGGGTACTTTAAAAAAAGTAAGTTCTGGTCCATTTGCATCATCTTTAATGTAATGTTGATTTTCCAAAGGAAATTTAAAAAAATTTTTTTTCTCTTCTTATTTCCACTTTGAGTATGTATGGGAAATGCAGATTTGCATCTTCCTCTTTGAAAGTCTGGGGTATTCTTTAAATCTGTATCTGAAATTTAGATTTGTGAGACTGTTTTCATAATTGGTTTGTTGGAATTTTTTAAATCGATTCAACTTACTTGATTTATATGAGTTTTTCTAATTTGTATTTTGTTTTGGAAGCTGATTTTCAAAATACAATGAATTTTGAACTCTGTAGTCATATTTTTACCTCTAAGGTTTTCACAGCTTTCTCCTTATATCTTAGGAAATGCTTATTATCTCTAGAAAATAATGATCTTGTTTAATGTATGAAGACATTTGTTTGTGTTACTGTTCCATTTGTTTCCTTAAATGCTTTTTCTAATGGTTTGCTAACATTGCTAACATTTTTCTTAAAAAAAAATTATATCCTTGTTTTTTTGTGGTACTTTATATGGTATTTCATAGATGTCTGTTGTTATCTTGTTCTCTTGCTTTTATTAAATATTCGTTCAATATTTTTGATTCTTGACAAAGATGATGTAATCTTTGATTTTCAGTGTTTTAACATCATCATTTAAAGCTGTACATTATCTCTAGGCATTGATTTATCTGCATTCTCTTATTTCCTCTTGTGTTTCCAAACCCTGTATATGTATATGCAGGCCCTGTCTGTCTCCCAGTGTTTTGACCCCCATGGTACTGCAGCCATCACAGGCTAAATGTGTCTCAATGTCTGCAACCCATATGTTCTGATTGGTAACAGATTCATTGCACTCCTTTTCTTTACTCTTGTGTGCCTAGTAATCTCAGCATATCAACTACTATTTCCATATCTTGAAAAGAGGTGAGCCCTCAAAACCTATCACATCCTCATGGAGCCATGTCTCTCCTGATTTCATTTAGCGAAGCAACTAAAATTTCCCAGACATCTTAGGTAGGCATTCCGTTTTTACTATTGACAATATCTGAATCATCTGATCTGTTCTGATCATCAGTTTTTATTTTTTTCTTTATGAGGATGTTAGTTAATTGCCAAATTGTATTGATGCTAATGAGATTCATATACCTGATTTTTCTATTTACTGGAGTGTCCCGAATGGCAAAACTCCACCCTCAAAGAGCATATATGAAGATGGTTTTACAAATTATATATGTAAAAACAGTTAATTTTTTCAAGTGCTCTGGAGAAAAAATAAAATAATGGATAGGTCCTAATGCAAGGGGCAAAGATTATTTTAGCTGTAACACTTTGAAAAACTCAACTATGGGCAATTATTTGAGCTTAAAACATAATGACAGGGACCAGCGCTATGACCTAACAGGTACGGCCACTGCCTGCAGTGCCGGCATCCCATATGGGCATCAGTTCAAGTCCCAGCTATTCCACTTCTGATCCAACTCTCTGCTATGGCCTGAAAAATCAATGGAAGATGACCCAAGTCTTTGGGCCCCTTCACCTACATGGGAGACCTGGAAGAAGCTCCTAGTACCTGGCTTTGATCTGTGCAGCAATGGCCATTGTGGCCATCTGGGGAGTGAACCAGCAGATGGAAGACCTCTTTCTCTATTTCTGCCTCTCCTTCTCTCTTTGTGTAACCCTGACTTTCAAATCAATAAATAAATATTTAAAAAAAATAATGATAGAGAGTAACTTTCATTAAGGAAGCTAGGAAGATTGCCTTTAAGTTGAAGCAAAAACATATTTAATGATCTTTATGAGGGAAAGAAAAATATGGAAGTATTTACCTGGAAGATGAAGAAAAAAGTGAATTATGGTGATTATAGTCAATGCAAAGTAATTTATTCTCCAAAATTACTGAGCAAATAGATTGAAAATGTTCTACCTCTGAAAAATGTGCAAGTTTATATGTATGATAATTCACTTTATTAAGCCATTACACAATACATACATATTTCAAAACGATATGTATAATGATACTGCAAAGAAGTTCACATAAGGTGGGATTAAATGATTTATATTAAGAAAAACTTAAAATAGATTTATAGATATGTATAATACAAATTTTCAATGTGTTTTTAAAGATCCATTATATGGATTACAAATTTTCTTGCATAAAAATGAACTTGTCTTTGAATTTCATTCACCTCAAATATTTTGAAATACTCATTGTATGTAATATGTGACTATATACTGTATATGTTTTAGTTTTTATTTATTTTTTCAAGTGAATAAATTAAAAAATGAGAAGTTACTGGTGAATTTCAAGCATAGAGATCATTTTTATGTCTCTGGTGTTTTAAGAGACAACATATCCTGTAGACACTGGACAGTAAAAGGATAAGAGTAATTGGTAAGACCACATTAGGGCCGGTGCCATGGCTCAATAGGCTAATCTTCCACCTGCGGCACTGGCACACTGGGTTCTAGTCCTGGTTGGGGTGCCGGATTCTGTCCCGGTTGCTCCTCTTCCATTCCAGCTCTCTGCTGTGGCCCAGGAGTGCAGTGGAAGACCGCTCTCTGCTGTGGCCTGGGAGTACAGTGGAGGATGGCCCAAGTCCTTGGGCCCTGCACCCACATGGGAGACCAGGAGGAAGCACCTGGCTCCTGGCTTCGGATCTGTGCGGTGCACCAGCTGCAGCATGCTGGCTGCAGCTGCCATTGGGGGTGAACCAACAGAAAAGGAAGATCTTTCTGTCTCTCTCTCTCACTGTCCACTCTGCCTGTTTATTTGTTGATTGATTGTCATTGCAAACATTGTGTGGAACATAATGTGCATATAGTCTTATAGTCTACTCCTTTTGTTCCCCTAGAATAAATTTCTAGAAATGAAATAACTGGATTAAAGGGCATACTCAATCTAATCTTTCATTGCACAAGTCATCCTATCTGGGAGTCACTTCATTGAGTCATAGCAATTTGAGAAAAATTCAAGTAGTAGTTACTGTTATTAATCCTGCCTTCCATCTTTCAATTAGTAACCATAGTTTGGGCATTACTAATATACCCAGATGACAAAATATTTCCTCCTCAGTAGAATGGTAATAAAATAACATGTATGTTCAGATAGTACTATAAAATAAATATTCCCTGAAGCCTAAAGATCTATGGACTGGACAACAAGAAGAGTAATTAACTGGACAGTTAAATGTTTTATGGGAGTGGAAATTTATATAGTATCAGAGTAACCTCACATCCTTTGTTACAAAGTGGAATAACTACAATGAACAATGTGTCATCACCTCATTATTTAATTTGAGAAGCTTTTTTTTTATTAAGTTGGTCTATATAAAGAAAGATGAGGCTCTTATTTAAATATAAATTTCAGTTAAACAGCATGATTTTTAGTATAATTATGTTCCACACAGTATTAGGGTATCCTGTATTTTATCTGGCAGTACTGCTCTTGTAGCAATACAATGTGTGATACACATATTTCATATACATATTCTCTTCCTGTCAAACATGTTTAACTTGAACCTAAAATGATTTGTCTCCTGTTTCAAGGATATTTAGAGGGCAGAATAAAATATTAAAAGACAAATTAAGAGCATCTAGATGAAAAAAAGAAAAAAAAAGGGACATTCTTAAGGACAGCTAGACTTTGTTTCCAGCACATCAGTGAAATCTTAATGGAAAGGTAAAAGACTAAATGACAGAAATGGGCAAAGAATGAATTCAGTCAGTTGTCCTCCTTTGTTCCCTGGACATATCTGATACATGGAAAAATAAAGTAATCATTGCTTTTTTTTTTTTTTTGACAGGCATAGTGGACAGTGAGAGAGAGAGAGAGAGAGAGAGAAAGGTATTCCTTTGCCATTGGTTCACCCTCCAATGGCCGCCATGGCCAGTGCACCACGCTGATCCGAAGGCAGGAGCCAAGTGCTTCTCCTGGTCTCCCATGGGGTGCAGGGCCCAACCAAGCACTTGGGCCATCCTCCACTGCACTCCCAGGCCACAGCAGAGAGCTGGCCTGGAAGAGGGGCAAGCGGGACAGAATCCAGCACCCTGACCGGGACTAGAATCTGGTGTGCCGGCGCCACAGGCGGATTAGCCTATTGAGCCACAGCGCTGGCAGTAATCATTGCTCTTAAAATAGGATAGCAATGCATTGCTGAACAAAAATACATATTATGAGGCCGGCGCCGCGGCTCAATAGGCTAATCCTCCGCCTAGCGGCGCCGGCACACCGGGTTCTAGTCCCGGTCGGGGCGCCGGTTCTGTCCCGGTTGCCCCTCTTCCAGGCCAGCCCTCTGCTGTGGCCAGGGAGTGCAGTGGAGGATGGCCCAGGTGCTTGGGCCCTGCACCCCATGGGAGACCAGGAAAAGCACCTGGCTCCTGGCTCCTGCCATCGGATCAGCGCGGTGCGCCGGCTGCAGCGCGCAGGCCGCGGCGGCCATTGGAGGGTGAACCAATGGCAAAGGAAGACCTTTCTCTCTGTCTCTCTCTCTCACTGTCCACTCTGCCTGTCAAAAAATAAAAAAATAAAAAAAAATACATATTATGAATTCATGAAATCAGGTAACTATTGTACACATAGAATGTTGTCATATTGGACATAAACAAAAATATTTCTTCACAAAGAGATCTGGGATGATATGATGAGTCTAAAGATGCAAAGAGAATATGTATTATGAAAAAGCTTCATGCATATTTGTACAAAAATGAAATTGGCTTTTAACTTCATTTTTGGAAAATTTCATGTTCCTTTCTGTATAGTTACTAATAAACCTTCTTTTAACCCCATGCCGTTTTTTACCACTTCATTCTCTTTATAAAGATAGATTTATTTATTTATTTATTTGAAAAATGGAGTTACAGAGAGAGGGAAAGACAGAAAGGTTCTCCATTAACTGGTTCACTTCTCAAATGGCTGCAATGGACTGAGCTGAGTTGATGCGAATCCAGGAGACTGGATCTCTCATGAGGGTGCAGGGTCCCAAGCACTTAAGCATTCTTCTACTGCTTTCCCATGGCATTGCAGAGAGCTGGATTTGAAGTATAGTAGCTCAGAACTGAACTGGTGCCCATATGGAATGCCAGGACTGCAGGTGGCAGCTTTTCCCAGTACACCAAAGTGCCAGCCCCATCACTTCATTCTTCAAAGTGATACTTATTTACCTTTTCCTAAGCCTGTGCAATATGACTAAAAATATAAAATTTAATATGTGCAGTTGTTAAAATGTTGGACTTTTAAATCAGACATTTCAACAATTGGAAGTTAAAGATGTTAATCCTATACTCTCATTTAAATAATTGGCTTGACAGTGTTTACCAATAAACTCAGAGTATCCTACTTTACTATTTGGATAGCTGTCTATACTTTAGATGCATACGTTGCCATCTGTCTTTTCCTTGTGGAATTTTGTTATACTTCAAAACAAAGCAAACGAAATACCAGCACTGCACAGACATACTATTTGTTGTAAAATAAACAATACATAAACCTTTAGCTGCAGTGGTCTACAGTTTGTTTCTTTCTGTTTTATGCTATAAATATAAAAAGCATCAAAAGTTGGCAAGTATAAAAATGGGGATCAATAAGACTCAATGAAAACCTTTAGCAATAATGCTGATGTCAATTATGTTAACATTTAATTACATGTACTATACCAATTAAGTTATTTCAAATTCTGACACAAGAACATAATTCCTATAATTACCTTAATAAACCCTAAAAATAACTCCTACATAGAAAAGTGCTAATCAAACACAACCTGCCTTTGAGAGAGGAAGACATGATATCCTACAACATATACATTAATTGCTCACAATAAGGGGGAAAGAAAGCCAAGGCAAAACATTCCCAATGAGGAAAACTGTGCTCATTAATATTTCAGACAATAAAAATTACAGCAGTTCTCAGGGAAACAATTATCTCTCATTTTCATAGATTTAATTTTGGCTATTTGTTCAAAGATTTATGTTTCTCTTCCAGCATAAAATTTGCGGTATTTCATAAGCTCCTGTCTCAGTAAATATGAAAATACTTCACAAAGGTAGTTATGCCTTCAAGTTAAGCATTCATCCATAAAAGAGGTTGCCAGCAAACACTGTCTCATGAACAATGTTCAGTGGTTCCTGAATGATTTAAAGTGAATGTGAGTTGTTTCAGTGGAGACAACTGCAATTTTCTGTTAAACTTTCAATTACTGAATTACATGTGTTTCCTTTTTTTTCTTTTTTTTCACCTTGACAGGTTATGGTCATTAGAAAACTGTTTTAGCACATATTAGATTATACCAATACATAATGATAAATACCCATCTATAATTGCAAGGAGCTTACAGACAAAGTATTGACTATATTATACAAAATTGTGACTGAAGTTTCAGTGTAGATTTACTGCTCTGTCTCACAAAGGCAAGAAACATTCCATGGTAGGAATTTACACAAGAATTACCTGTTTTTAAACAAAAATGTTACCCTGTATAGGACATTATACTAGTTCATTTTACATAATGTTAAAGGCTTAGAAATACATTAATTCTCAGTATATAAATATGGCACTGTAACCCATTTAAAATGAAAAAAAATTGACCCATGGCAATATGTATGATTATTTTATAACTTCTTATGTTAAAAAAATTAAAGTAAAGGAAAATGTTACAGAGAAACAAAAAAATACAGAATTACAACAACTATGGCCTGAAATTATGTATGGTAAAGTCTTCATTCAAATTCAGTAACTAAGTCATTTCTGGAATAAACAATGTGGATAATTAGGTTAGGATAGTGTTTCTGTTGGCATTCAGGTCAAAGTCACAAGTTATGTAGAAATAATTTACACATTTTATGAGAAAGGATAACTCTGAAATAGAGTGACTTTAAAAATCACATTCTGATATACAGCGAGCATATTCAATTTGGGCAGAGTTTGATGGAATTTAATCTTCAGTGGAAAAACAACTAAAAACCATGATCCTGGTGATGCTGCTTATTTTTACCAAGGTAAAGAAAGGAAACATGATTTCAATGTACAACACATATTTACAGGTTAAATGAGAAATTATGAACAATTTAAAGACCAGAATATTCCCTACCTACTGAAGCACAAATACATGATTGTCAGTTGATTGAACATTTAATATGTCTCATAGACGTCTCTGGTGCTTCTGGAGTTTTCACTTTTTAAATTTCTTACGGCAGTTGATCAAAGTCTTGTTTTTCCAAATCAGATCTTGTGACAACTCATCCATTAAAATCTACTTCTGCCTTAAATCTTATGTTACTTAATCTCAGATCTTGTGGGGAGCAACTCGGACTAGACTGTTACTGGAATTAAGACTTATTCTATGCATCTGCTCTCCCACAATATGGCGCTGGGAGAGAAGAAAACAGCTTCTGCACAGCTGCCTCCAGTTCAGCCAATAAACTGTAGGACTTGCTCCTGATTGGAGGAGAGCAGCGTACTCGGCGTGTGGGCAGCCGAGTTAGGATTGGCGGAGGAGGACTATAAAGGAGGAGAGAGACGGCACGCACCAGGAACATCTAAGGGGAACATCTACCTGAGGAACACTTGTGCAGCCCCCGAGAGAGCCGGCCGGCGGTGTGCCGCTCCCCTGTGGAAGTGGGGAATGTGGCCAGGGGGAACTGCCCTTCCACGGAGGTGGAAGGGTCAGTAGCCAACCCGGGAAGAACCAGCAGCAAACCCGGGGAGGGCCGAGCAGACGAAAGAACAGCGCAGGGTCCTGTGTCGTTCCTCCACAAAGAGGGGGAGCGACATAATGGTGCCGTGACTCGGATATGAAGCCTAGGCAGGGTTTAGTGTTGTTCCCCCACGAAGACGGGGAGCGACAAGATCTGTGGCTTTAACGTCATGAATTGCCCCTTACTGATGGATCCTTCTTGAGGACTTCAGTAAGCTGTTGTGCTTGCTCTGGATGGATGTATCACCCTAAGAAGACACCTGTGTTAGTGTAGTTGAGGAATGGTGAGGCCACACCTATTAAGATACCCATACACACAACTAACCAAGCACCAAAAAGGAAACCTTTTGAAATGAAATGGACACGATGAGAAAGAGTGACTTGATCGACCCTTGTCCTGACTGTTGATGTACAATGTAATACTTTATCCATTTTAGTATTTTTTGTTCTACTTAATACTACTGGTTGTACTATGTAATTAACACACAATTATTCTTAGGTGTTTAAATTTAACTGAAAAGTGATATGTGTTAAATATAAGAGTGGGAATAAGAGAGAGAGGAGATGTACAATTTAGGACATGCTCAAGCTGACTTGCCCCAAATGGTAGAGTTAGAAATGTGCCAGGGGATTCGAATTCAATCCCATCAAGATGGCATGTACCAATGCCATCTCACTAGTTCCGGTGATCAATTTCTGTTCACAGTTGATCATACTGATAGGCCTAAGAGTCAAAAGGATCACATAAACAAGACTGGTGTCTTCTAATACTAACTGATAGAATCAAAAAGGGAGAGAACCATCCAACATGAGAAGCGAGATACACAGCAGACTCATAGAATGGCAGATGTCCTAAACAGTACTCTGGCCTCAGAATCAGCCATTAAGGCATTTGGATCTGGTTGAAGAGCCCATGAGAATATTTTAGGCATGGAAAGTCAAGACACTCTGGAAAAAAAAAAAAAACCCTAAATGAAAGATCTCTGTGAGATCCCAGTAGAAAGAACAGACCATCAAAGAAGGAGGTACCTTTCTCTGAAGGGAGAAGTGAACCTCCACTTTGACTATGACCTTGTCTAAATAAGATTGAAGTCGGCGAACTCAAAAGGCTTCCATAGCCTAGGCAACTCATGACAAGAGCCTAGGGTGATTACTGATGCCATAAACAAGAGTGTCAATTTGTTACCTCTCTTCCCCATTGTGTAATCAAGGAGGCTACATAGAAGTACAGCTGTAGGTGCTTATGCAGCAAATGGAACCCAGATGTTGGATCAATTGTCTGGATAGGAGCAACAGTTCTGGCTGTCCTACAATGTGCAGTGTGGTAAGTGAAGCATATATGAGAGAACTTCAAAAAGTTCATGAAAATTGGAGTTGAAAGTATGAGTTTATTTTGGTACATTTTTGGCAAAAAGACCTTTTCATAATATATAGAGAATGCATGATAATGAGAAGCACATGAATTTCAAAATTAGCATTGCACCAACAAAAACTCATGTGTTAGTTCCATTTTATGAATATTTAAAAATACTTTAAGGATTTATTTATTTATTTGAATGATTTAGAGAGAAAGAGAGCAAGACAGAGAGAGAGAGAGAGAGAGCACTTCTAGCCACTGGTTCACTCCCCAGATGGGAGTTATACAAAACTATTGATTTCATTATTTTAGGTACTGCTTTAGGGTTTAAGTATAGGGTTTAAATAATAAAAGAATGGCATTCAAATATTATACTGCTTTACATATGAGAATTTTATAATACCATGTTTTTGACTTTTCTCCTCTTCACCTTTATCTTATTTTCTTGTATACCTAACTTTATTTCATAAACCACATGCTACACCATCAAATTTTACATACTAAATTATGCTTTTTACAGAACAGCACGATTTAATTTAAAGAACACATTGTTTGAATGCAATTTCATGATTGCTAGCGAAGTTATGGTATATAAATTTTATATAACTAACATCATAATCCATTTTAATAAGATAATTTAGTTATTTGAAAGGCAGAGTTACAGAGAGGCAGAGGCAGAGGGAGAGACAGGGAGAGACAGGGAGAGACAGGGAGAGAGAGAGAGAGAGAGAGAGAGAGAGAGAGAGAGAGGTTTCATCTGCTGGTTCACTCACCAGATGGCTTCAATGGCTGGAGCTGTGCCGAACTGAAGCCAGGAGCCAAGAGCTTCTTCTGAGTGACCCATGTGGGTGCAGGGGCACAAAGACTTGGGCAATCGTCTACTGCTTTGCCATGAAATAGCAGAGAGCTGGATCTGAAGTAGAGAAGCTGGGACACAAACCAGCACCCATATGGGATGCCAGCATTGCAAGCAACAGCTTTACCCACTAATCCACAGTGCCAGCCCCACAATAATCCATTTCTTCCACTCACAAATTCCTTTCATGCCCATTTGCAGTTCATCCCATTCCCAACTTCAACACTAGGAAACTACAAATATGCTTTCTGCATTTATAGAATATATTTTTTAAAAAAAGACATGTAGATTCTGTCTAGCTTCTTTCACCTAGCATAATGTTCCTAAAATCCATTTATGTTGTACATTTTGTTTGAGTAATAATTTCACTGAACAGATGCACCATAGTTTATCTATTTGCTCATTGAAAACATTTAGGTTTTTCAGTTTTATTTGAGTATTAATAAAGCTGTTATGTATATTCAGATTCAGATTCTTTGTGTGAATGTTAAGTTTTCATTCCCCTAAGATAAATAGCTGGGAACACAACTTTTAAATTCTACTCATATGGCGATGTGTGTTTATAAAACACAGCCATGATTTTTTTCAAGAGCTGATATTCCAGCTTACATTCCAACCTGTAATTTGAGAGAGGTCTTGTCACTCCAAATCCTTGCTACCACTTTATATCATCAGCATAAATGTTAGTCAGTACAATAGATTGTGGCAGTATCTGATTCTGTCCTTAATTTGTATTTCCACAAAGGCTAATGAACTTGTTTATTTTTCATGTACTTACTTCCAGTATGTATATACCTACCCCTTTGTGAAATGTATGTTCATGTCTTTATCCATTTCTAATTGGACTTCCTATTTTCCTACAAATGAGTTGAGTATGTATATATACTCATATATATATAAGGTGTATATAGTGTGTATATGTATATATAGTATCTATATACACACACATACATACTAGATACATGTACTTTTTGAGACATGTGATTTGCAAATGTTTTCACCCAGTTAGTAGGTAGTATTCCATTTTTTGTAACACTGTAAATGCATACTGAAACATTCAGCTATCATTTATGTACACAATTGTTTCTTACCTCAGTCAGCCATTTTTATATGTACAAATTTTGAATCTCTGTCATTTTGTAGATATATAATTATATATTCCTTGTCAATTGGTCTTTTTGTCATTATGAAATGTTATTTCTTATCCCTAGCAATATGCCATGTCCTGAAATCTATGTTGCTTCTTATCAATATAGTCAGTCTAGCTTACTAAGATTAGTGTTTGCAAGGTATTCTATTTTTTAATTTGTCTGTGTACTAATATTTAATTTAATTTTCATTTATTTTAGAAATTTAACTTCTGTAGCATATAGTTGGAGTGGCTTTTTTTCTTCAGTATGAAAACTGAGTTAATTGGAATGTTTACAGCCTTTATAGTTAACATAATCATCAGTAAGACTTTCAGTGTTTTATTGTACTGTATATTTGTTGTTTTTGTTCTTGCTTACTAAGTTTTCTTTCTTGATTCAGCTAATTGAGTTTATTCACTGAGAATATGTTTTGTCCTAGCTATTTGTTTATGTGCTTTAGCCCTTTATTCTTTTTAAAATATTATTTTCTATGCATTAGTATAACCACATTTATCTTATCTAAGTCTATTTGTTAAGCATTTTTATTTATTTATGGGCATGCAGGGATGGAGATGAGGGTGAGAGCTAGAGTGAGAGCAAGAAAATGAGAAAGAGTGTGTGTGTGAGGGAGAGAGAGGAGAGAGAGAGACATCTCCCATCAGCAGGCTTCTCTCTCAAATACCAAAAATGCTCATGATTGGGCTAATTCCAAAGTGGTAACTTGACTGAAATCCAGATCTCCCACTTTGGTGGCAAGGACCCATCAATTTGAGTCATCAGTTGTTGCTGCCCAACTGTGTACACCAGATGGAAACTGGAATCAGAAATCAAAGTAAGATTCAAACCATTATGTTAAAGGGAGGGAGAGAGAGAGAGAGAGAAGGAAAGGGGAAGGGAGGGGAAGGGAGGGGAGGGGAGGGGAGCAGAGGGGAGCAGAGGGGAGAGGAGGGAAGGGAAAGGAAGGGAAGGGGAGGGGAGGGGAGGGGAGGAGAGGGGAGTGGAGCAGAGGGGAGAGGAGGGAAGGGAAGGGAAGGGAAAGGAAGGGAAGGGGAGGGGAGGGGTGGGAAGGGGAGGGGAGGGGAGGGATACAAGGAGACAGACAGTCTATAGGCTAGCTCACTACACAGATGCTGGATGATGACAATACCCAGAGCTGGTCCAGGCCAGAAGATGGCAAATCAATCCAAGCCACCTCTGTGGGTGACAGAGATTCAACTATTTGAGCCATCACCTGCTGCCTCCTAGAGTTTGCACCAGCAGGAAACTGCAATCAGGAGTGGAGCTGGGACTCCAATCCAGGCCTTCCCATAAGGGATGCAGCTGTCTCAAGTGGTGGGAAGACCTTTCTGTATCTCTCTCACTGTCTATAACTCTCTGTCTCTCTTTCTCACTCTGCCTGTAAAAAATTTTAAAAAAGGAAAAAGGCAATATTTTTTATTATTTCATTGCAGTTAATGCTCTTGCAATTTTTCTTGGGTATAGATTGGTGAATTTAGAAATTAAATATATTTAATAATTATAACTTTCTCATTGGTGGTAAATTCTGTCTCTCTTCAGTATAAACAATAAGAAGAGTCAAAATCATTATCAATCCTTTTCTGGTATAATTATTTATTTATGACTACATTTTTTCAGAAGAATATTTATGGCATGTCATTAAATTAACTGAATAACAACTGAATGGAAAATTTTCACAAATCTTTGGAGATGAGAATAAATTTCTGTTGTTTTTCAACATAAATGATAACTTTGTTTTCACATAGCACTCCTGTTTTACACATTTATTAGAAAATATTTGGGTGTTCTTTGCCCTCAGCAGGTTAACCTGCTTCTTGGTATGTTCACATCCCATATTGGATTACCTGGGATCTGCTGCCCATATAGATTTTGGATTGTGCTGCTCAAATAGATTTTGTTGTGCTGTCCATATTGATACTGGATTGCCTTGGATCTGCTGCCCACATAGATTCCTGCTGATGCACCTTAGAGGCAGAGATTATGGTCCAAGTGCTTGGGTCCCTTTCACCCACCAGGAAGATCTTAATGGAGTTCCTCACTTTTGGCTTATATTTGAGCCAGCCTTGGTTATTGTAAGCATTTGGGGAATGAACCAGCAGATGGGGGTAAATCTCTATCTTGCTCTCTCTCTCCTTTTCAAATACAAAATAATAATAATAAAAGACTTTATAAAGATTTTAAAATCCCTAGTTTTAGAATTCATTGTTGAAAATGACCAATATGAGAAGGTAAGTGTTATTTTAATTCCTTTGAAGGTAATGATTATTTGATGTTCTGCTAGTATACACTTAGAATTTTCCCCATTCTTAAATTTGAGTGTGTTTCTAATATATGTCTTCATGTATTCTACTCACTGAATTGACTTAGAATATAGCAAACTCTTCCAAATTACAATATCACTTTATAAGATCTATACATATGTACCATATCACATTTCAATATTTGGGGATAATTACTGCATTAACTCATGATGCTCAGTGTATTTGGATGCAGTCCTCTTTTCTTAACAGATCTAGGCATTTATGCTTCTAACAAATATATATCTTATTAAAAATGGTTAAGCTTCGGCGAACTCAAAAGGCTTCCATAGCCTTGGCAACTCATGACAAGAGCCTAGGGTGATTACTGATGCCATAAACAAGAGTGTCAGTTTGTTAAATCAACAACAGGAGTCACTGCACACAACTCCTCATGTAGGATCTCTGTCCTTAATGTATTGTACTGTGTGAATTAATGCTATAACTAGTACTCAAACAGTATTTTTCACTTTGTGTTTCTGTGTGGGTGCAAACTGTTGAAATCTTTATTTAATATATACTAAATTGATCTTCTGTATGTAAAGATAATTGAAAATGAATCTTAATGTGAATGGAATGGGAGAGGGAGCAGGAGTTGGGAGGGTTGCGTGTGGGAGGGAAGTTATGGGGGGGAAAAGCCACTGTAATCCATAAGCTGTACTTTGGAAATTTATATTTGTTAGATAATAGTTAAAAAAAAAAGCTAGTGATGTAACCACAAAAACAATGCTTAAGTTTGTACAAATATTCATCTTAATGCAAGCTATACATGTGTATTCATGTAAAACTAAGAACAGAGACATCATGGGAGCAGGTGCGATCCAAATTATTCAATTGACAAACTTGTCAAAACATAATTAAGCAATAGTATTGTGGCATATTTTTAATATATTTTGGATAGGGTTGGTGCTTCATTTAATTTGCGATTCAGTCTTTTCTGACAAATTGAATTAGTTCAATTTGGCAGTAGATGAAAAAAATTGCTGTGAACAGAATTACCAAAATCATATGAACCATAAAATTAATTTTAGTTTAGCAGAGCTTGATACCAAGATATCAAACATTTAAAATGACATTTCTAATATCTGAAAATATTAATTTACATTTAAAGCATTTATTTATTTATTTTTGACAGGCAGAGTGGACAGTGAGAGAGAGACAGAGAGAAAGGCCTTCTTTTTCCATTGGTTCACCCAGCAGTGGCCACTGCTGCTGGCATGCTGTGGCCAGGGCACCACGCTGATCCAAAGCCAGAAGCCAGGTGCTTCTCCTGGACTCCCATGTGGGTGCAGGGCCCAAGCACTTGGGCCATCCTCCACTGCACTCCCAGGCCACAGCAGAGAGCTGGCCTGGAAGAGGGACAACCGGGACAGAATCTGGTGCTCCGACCAGGACTAGAACCCAGTGTGCCAGCACCATAGGCAGATTAGCATATTGAGCCGCAGCACCGGCCATTAAAGCATTTTATTTTATTTTATTTTTTTATTTTTTTTATTTTTTGACAGGCAGAGTGGACAGTGAGAGAGAGAGAGAGACAGAGAGAAAGGTCTTCCCTTGCCATTGGTTCACCCTCCTATGGCCGCCGCGGCCAGCGCGATGCAGCCGGCGCACTGTGCTGATCCGAAGGCAGGAGCCAGGTGCTTATCCTGGTCTCCCATGCGGGTGCAGGGCCCAAGCACTTGGGCCATCCTCCACTGCACTCCTGGGCCATAGCAGAGAGTGAGCCTGGAAGAGGGGCAACCGGGACAGAAGCCGGTGCCCCGACCGGGACTAGAACCCAGTGTGCTGGTGCTGCAAGGTGGAGGATTAGCCTATTGAGCCATGGCGCTGGCACATTAAAGCATTTTAGATAAATAATAGATTGAATTTATTTGAAAGTCAGAGTAAGAAAGAGAGAGAGAGAGAGAGAGAGAGAGAGAGGGAGAAAGAGGTCCTCTATCCATTGGTGTACTGCCCAAATGGACTCAGTGGCCTGATGTAGGCCAGGCCAATGCAAAATGCATGGAGCTTCATCCAGGTCTCCCATATGATTGGCAGGGATCCAAGCACATACGTCATATCCCATTGTTTCCACAACCACATTTTCAGGAAGCTGGATCAGAAGTGGAGCTGGTGGCCTCAAACTGGTACTCATGGGATGTCAACATCAGGTGCCTTGGCTTTATCTGCTGAGCCATAGCACTGGCCCCAAACCACAAGTAATGTATTTCAAAATTAAACTCTGGAAATGATTAAGAATCTATTCCTACTGCCTATTCTTTTCTGTCACTCTGCCTTTCAAATAAATAAATAAAATTTATTCATCACAATGAGATGAGCTATCACTTGCAAATTCCAGCTGCTCCACTTTTATTCCAGCTTCCTTTTAAGGTACCTTGAAAAGCAGTGGAAGATGATTCAAGTACTTGGGTGACTGCCACCCTGTGGGTGACTCATATTATCCAGTTCCTGACTCCTGAATTCCACCTAAAAAACACCAGTGTTACAGCCATTTGAGAGTGAACCAATGGTTGGAAGATCAATTCCCCCCCTCATTCCCTCTCCATCTTTGCCATACTACTTTTCAATAAATAAAGTGATTCATGTTAAAAAGAATATGTTATTTGGGATGGCATTGTGGTCCAGCTAGTTAATCTACTACTTGCCATGCAAGCATCCCATACCAGAGTGCCAGTTTGAGTGCTGGTTGCTCCACTCCTGATCAGGTTTCTTGCTAATTCATCTGGGAACACGAAGATGAGCCAAGTATTTGAGCCCATGTCACCTGTGTGTGGGAAACCAAGCTTGAGTTTTTGCCTCCTGGCTTCAGCCAGGCCAAACCCTGGCTATTCCATCCATTTCAATTGTGAATCAATGGATGGAAGATATCTCTTCTCTCTCTCTCTCTCTCTCTCTCTCTCTCATTGTAATTTTAAAATTATGTTAAAATGAATATCAATTTTTGTAAAAATCATGACTCTATTGAAAACCATCCACAATCTAATTATGGGTGCTGGCACTGTGGTGTAGTGGGTAAAGCTGCATCCTGCAATGCCAGCATCCCATATGGGCACCAGTTTGAGTCCTGGCTGCTCTACTTCCAATCCAGCTCTCTGCTATGGCCTGAGAAAACAAATAGAAGATGTCCCGAGTCTTTGGACCCTTGGACCCACTTGGGAGATCTGGAAGAAGATCTTGGCTCCTGGCTTTTGATTGGCAGAGCTCCAGCTGTTGTGGCCAATTGGGGAGTGAACCAATGGATGGAAGGCCTCTTTCTTTCTCTCTGCCTCTCTTTCTCTCTTGGTGTAACTCTGCCTTTCAAATAAATAAATAGATCTTTAAAAATGATCTAATTTTGAATATCTATGACTACTAAATTATTTGTATTTATTCTTTACTTCTAAGTAAACATAATGCACTCTTAATGACTAACATGGGGCCAGACCTGTGGCTTAATAGGTAAAACTGCGGCCTGCAGTGCTAGCATCCCATATGGGCACTGGTTCAAATCCTGGCTGATCCACCTCTGATCCAGTTCTCTGCTATGTCCTGGAAATCAGTAGAATATGGCCCAAATCCTTGGGCCCCTACATACAAGTTGAAACATGGAAGTGGCTCATGGATTCTAGCTTTGAATTTGTGCAGCTCTGGGCATTGTGGCCATCTGGAGAGTGAACCAGCAGATGGAAGACCTTTCTCTCTCTCTCTCTCTCTCTCTTTCTCTCTCTCCTCCCCTCTGTAACTCTACCTTTCAAATAAATAAATATATTTTTTAAAAAGACTAACATATCTGTTGTTGTATATAATATATGCTCCAATAATCCCATAATATATGCATACTACCTATAAGTAAAGCTGCCATAACCAATAAATAAGAAGTTTTAATTGTTCAGCATTATGCACAGCTGTAAATTCCAGTAGCATAGCAGTAGCTTTAATAAAGCTTTAACAGGCCAGTGCTGTGGCTCACTAGGCTAATCCTCTGCCTGTGGCACCAGCACTCTGGGTTCTAGTCCCAGTCAGGATGCCAGATTCTGTCTTTTCCAGTCCAGCTCTCTGCTGTCGCCTGGGAAGGCACTGGAGGATGGCCCATGTGCTTTGGCCCTACACCTGCATGGGAGAACAGGAGGAGGCACCTGGCTCCTGGCTTTGGATCAGCAAAGCACACCGGCAATACCAGCCATTTGGGGGATGAACCAACAGAAGGAAGACCTTTCTCTCTTACTAACTCTGCCTGTCCAAAAAAAAAAAAAAAAAAAAAAGAAAAAGAAAAAATGCTTTAACAAAGGAAGATAAAATTTGCAAAATGGTGGGAGAAACATTCATACAGTAAACAAAAATACACTTATTTCTAAAGGTGTAGGTTTTGAATATTTAGAACAGGAAAGCTAAGTATCCCATTGCCAGATTAAGGCATATTGTGGACAGAATTGAGCTCATTTTCCATCCCAATACAACAAAGGATTTGTGGTTATAAGGAAAAAGAAGTTCACACATGCAGAAATTTTAAGAAAAACAAAGTATAAAAGGTGAATTAGTGTCATCTAAAATACATAAGAAATGACAGTATTCCACCAATCTCTGAATATTTTAACTATAATTTTAACTATAACTTTTCCTTTCACTTATATAGCACAGTAGTTATTCCATTTTCCATAAAAGTGAAAAGGAAATATCTAAAAACTAAAGAAATCGATGAAGTAATTTTATAAAATATATTATTTGCACACACAGAGACACAGAAAATAAGTACATTTAAATCTTATAAAGGTCATGATAGTACAGAATCTGGTGTACTGCACACAAGATCCAGGATTTTCTTACAATCCCAATTCAATTTACATATGAAATAATTTTACACAGTAAGAATATTTTACCTGTGTAACACATAGCTTTAGCTTCCTGAACTACTCTAATATTTTTCTTACTTACCCAGAGTCTCAGCAAATATAGGAACATTTCTGTGGAATTGTTTGCTTTCTGAGTTTTCAAAGAGCAAGGAATTAATGAATGTAGACAGTTGTACAGTAAAGACCAAGAATATCCAAGGGAGGTCAGAAAAGTCAACTTAGCAAGTGAAAATATTACTAAAATGCATCCTGGATTCTCTGTCCCTTAATACGTCTTTCATGCTAAAAAAGAGATCAGAGTATTCCTGATGTAGCAATGAAGTAGAACAAATATAAAATTAAAAAAAGAAAACTCAAGTCAGAGTAAGAGATTTTTACCAATGTTCTAGTACAAATGATTAAAAAATATCCAAACTGATGGAATACATAATTACATTTTTTAGAAATCAGAAAAGAGAAAGAATATTTAAAATCTACTGTGATACTTCACAGAAGAAATGGAAAATGATGACCTCAACTAGCATAGTAACAGAATAAAAGCTGGAGGAAATATTACCAACAGAGTTGAGATGAATCAGTACTGAAAAATTTGAAAGAATTTGAGTGTAAGGAACGCACACACAATTAACTGAAATAGTGGAGAGAGAAAAGTCTGAGGAAAGGAAAAACATGATTTGTTAAGATATATTAATGATATAATTACATATAAACTTAAGTAAACAATAAAAAATAGATAGTTAGAATCAAAGTTATAGTTAAGATCAGTGAGAGGGTGACAACATTGTACCTTTATATTCTGACCTTTGAAATTCCCATAAATTTGCCATTCTTATTATTCAAGGTTTCATGACGTTTCAATACAAACTAATGTTTCCAATCTAAGTTTTATATATTATCACATATTTCTGAAATTAGGATGTGCTTAAAAATGATGACATGACATAATAGAAAATGTTTACAATTTTTGTATTTGAGAAATTGTGCATTTTACCATAATGCCATCATAAAGTTGATAAGATCATCTTGGATAATCCTGAAAACACTAATATTTCAGTTCACAACGTATTTTTCAGTTAATGTCACTTCATATATTTCTTTCAAAAATGTATAAGGAGAGTGTGAACTAACACAAGAATATGACAAATAAAATCTTTTCTAGAAAGAATGAAAGCAAGCATTATCATATTACTTTATAACATTATACCTAGGAAAATGCTCAAATTAATGATATTTTAAGAGACATTCATGGTTATTTTCCAAATGTTAGAATGCCATTGGCTTTAATAAATAGGAAATGCATCAAAACATTTCTACATCTTAGGTTAAAAAAAAATAAAAACTAAAAAGTAATCTATTAAAATGCTTTGGCTGAGTCTGTTGCTGTGGCATAGCAAGTAAAGTCACCACCTGCATTGCTGGCATTCTGTACAGGTGCTGGATCAATTCCTGGCTGCTCCACTTCTGATCCAGCTCTCTGCTATGGCCTTGGAAAGCTGCAGAAGATGGCTCAAGTCCTTGGGCCCCTGCACCCGCATGGGAGACTCGCAGGAAGCTCCTGGCACCTGGATTCCGATCCACATAGCTCTGACCATTGTGGCCAATTGGGGATTGAACCAGCAGATGGAAGAGCTCTCTCTCTTTCTGCCTCTCCTTCTCTCTCTGTATAATTCTTTCAAATAAATAAATAAATCTTTAAAAAACAGAATAAATAAAATGTCTTGGCTATCTGAAATTATCAAATGGCCAACATGAGATCATTTAAGTTTAGAAGTCTACCAGAAAGTCTTATTTGTTTACAGTTTCCTATTATTAGAGAAATACATTTCAAACTAATAAGTAGAAGGAAAACTCAAATCTTCACAAAGACACACATACACACACACAAACACACACTCAGGCATTTTTTAACTTAAAACAAAATTTGTTATCTAAGAATACTCTGGCAAAAGATCTATGCAAGTGAGATCCCAGTGGAAAGAACAGGTCTTCAAAGAAGGAGGTACCTTTCTCTGAAGGGAGGAGAGAACCTCCACTTTGACTATGACCTTGTCTAAACAAGATAAGTGTCGGAGAACTCAGAGGGCTTCCATAGCCTTGGAAACTCATGACTGGAGCATAGGGAGACTACTGATGCCATAGACAGGAGTGTCAATTGGTAAAGTCAACAACAGGAGTCACTGTGCACTTACTCCTCATGTAGGATCTCTGTCCTTAATGTGCTGTGTATTGAGATTTAATGCTATAACGAGTACTCAAACAATATATTTCACTTTGTGTTTCTATGGGGGTGCAAACTGTTGAAATCTTTACTTAATGTATGCTAAACTGATCCTCTGTAAAAAAAAAAAAAAAAGAAATTATCAACTCCCAACTTGACTCTCACTGGGATTAAACATGACAATAGGTCTGATCTGATTTCATCATCATTTAAAAAAAATCATCTATTATTTTTCACTTTATGTTTCTATGTGGGAGCAAACTGTTGAAATCCTTACTTAATGTATACTAAGCTGATCTTCTGTATATTAAGATAATCAAAAATGAATCTTGATGTGAATGGAAGGGGAGAGGGAGTGGGAAAGTGGAGGGTAGTGGGTGGGAGGGACGGTATGTGGGGGAAGCCATTGTAATCCATAAATCGTACTTTGGAAATTTATATCCATTAAATAAAAGTTAAAAAAAAAGAAATATTAAATCATAAAAAAATGCTTTGAAAGTTTTTTTTTTAGTTGAAAAGTAAACATTGATTCTAAATGTTATTAATGTCCATAAAAAATGCCCCTGAGTAAAGGACATAAATGATAACTAGAAAGAAAGGTAAAAAATAAAAATGATAGAAGGAATGGGAGGAATGGATTAAGGTGAAACCAAAAAAATTAACTAGAAAATGCAATTTTGAAAAGGTGCAAGAGATGGAATCACTGGAAATGACTATCTAAATTTTCTTTGAAAAATCATTTCCCTTATAAAATCAATAAGAATACTCTCAAAAGTTTCAATGTATACCTTTCCAGAAATCTGGAAATTACTTAAAGGCTTGCAATAACTAAGGGAATGGTTACTCAAGAAGAGTGCGAGAATTTTGTTGAAAGTAGTGAGATTTGGGGCAATGGATATTTTCCTATTCAGATCTCCCTCTCCCCTCCTGCTTGGTAGTAAAAATTTGCCTTCACTTATCCAAACATCAAAACTCCTAAATTTCAAAGTCTGAAACTTGCGTGCTCATCACAAGAGGAAAATCCCACACTAGATCTCTTGTGAAGAGTTATGGTCAAAATGCAGGAACATTATAAATATTGTATAAAATTACATTCAGGTTATGAATTTCATGTTTAGACTTGAGCCCCATCTCCATGACTTCTAATTATGAAATCTATAACTATTTCAATATCTAAAAATTGCAAAGTCCAAAATAATTTATTTTCAGATCTTTCACCTGAGGGATATTGAACTTCTATTAAAAACCAGCAAGTTCATATTCACAGTGAAAATGAGCAGCTGTGCAGACACCAGAGGAAACAGGACAGTTGTGCAGCAACGTTAACATAGAGCTTTCATTATTTAACCAGCCTTCCTCTTCCCTGGAAACCCCAGTAGGAGGGCCTGTCAATATTTGACCTAAATCAATCAATTTGTTGAGAATTAGAGGCAGCAATACTTTCAACACTGAGGCTTCCAGAAATTATAACATTTGGAGAAAATATGCAGTGGACAAAAACAAATTTGAAAAGAAAAGCTGAAGAATGTGAAGTTGGTAGGGAGTGTATTTTTGTGCCCACACCAAACTCATATTTTGAATATGATATCTAATATCAAGGGTGAATGAGACATAACAGTGAGTACACAATCCAATAGGCAAAGGCTACTCAATTAATTCACTGGTTCCAAATATGTAAGGGACATTCTGTCTAATTATTAGTTGACCACTAAGCTAACCAAGCAAAAACTTCAGTGGTCATACATAAAAACAGGCTACAGAATTAGTTCTGAAAAGTCATTAGTCATTAACCAAATAGTAATCCCCTCATATACACATACAAACTAGCATGAGAGATAATCTGAATCCTCATTTTTATTATATCAATGTCCAGTTTTGAACAGAAATATTATACAAGAAACAGAGATGGGAGAATATAATGAAAGATGCAAGTATGTCCCCAGCACAGGAAAACATCAGCCAATGGAAACTATCCCTGAGGAATTCAAGGTAGACTTACTAGACAAAGAGTTTAAATCACTTATTTAAACCATTCACAAAGAACAAAAGAAACATTATCTAAAGATAATAAAGTATGAGGTCAATGTCTCCATGCTGCTCAGAATATCAATGAAGATAGAAACTAAAGGGCATTTCAGGTTACCCAATCTATGGAAAAATGAAAAATGAATAAATAAAAATGAACAAAGCCAAGGGGATCTTTGGAAACTAATCAAGTATATCATGATCCACATGCATGTCCCAGAAAGGAAAAGTGACAGAAATAGAATGTTTCAGGAGACAGCATTGTGGCATAGTGGGTAAAGATGCAACCCACAGTGCTGGCATCCCATATGGGTGCCAGTTCGAGTCCTGGTTGCTCCACTTCCTATCTAGCTTTCTGCTATAACCTGGGAAAGCAGTGGAAGATGCCCAAGTCCTTGGGGCCATGCACTCACATGGGAAACCCAGAAAAAGCTCCTGGTTCTTGGCTCAGATCAGCCCAGCTTCAGCCATTGCAGCCATTTGGGGAATAAACCAGCAGAAGAAAGATTCTCTCGCTCTCTCTCTGTCTCTCTCTCTTTGTCTCTCTGCCTTTGACTCTCTGTAACTCTGCCCTTCAAAGAAATAAATAAATCTTTAAGAAATTAATATCATATGTTCTCCCTGATTGGTGACAACTAACTGAGCACCAAAAAGGAAACCTGTTAAAGTGAAATGAACACTATGAGAAATGGTGACTTGTTCAGCCCTTGCCCTGACCATTGATGAACAACTTAATAAGTTATCCCTCTTAGTATTTTTTGTTTCTTTGTTCTACTTAATACTTTTGGTTGAATACTGTAATCAATACACAGTTATTCTTAAGTATTGAAACTTAACTGAAAAGTGATCGCTGTTAAATATAAGAGTGGGAATAAGAGAGGGAAGAGATGTGCAATTTGGGACATGCTCAAGCTGACTTACCTCAAACGGTAGAGTTAGAAACATACCAGGGGATTCCAATTCAATCCCATCAAGGTGGCATGTACCAATGGCATCTCACTAGTCCAAGTCATCAATTTCAGTTCACAATTGATCATAATGATAGGACTAAGAGCCAAAGGGAGCACAAAACAAGACTAGTGTCTGCAAATACTAGCTGATAGAATAAAAAAGGGAGAGAATGATCCAACATGGGAAGCAGGATACACAGGAGACTCATAGAATGGCAGATGTCCTAAACAGCACTCTGGCCTCAGAATCAGCCATTAAGGCATGCGGATCTGGCTGAAAAGCCCATGAGAGCATGTCAGGCATGGAAAGCCAAGACACTCTGGAAAAAAAAAGAAAAAAAAAAGACCTAAATGAAAGATCTCCACAAGTGAGATCCCAGTGGAAAGAACGGGTCATCAAAGAAGGAGGTACCTTTCTCTGAAGGGAGGAGAGAACTTCCACTTTGACCATGGCCTTGTCTAAATATGATCAGAGTCAGTGAAGACAAAAGGCTTCCATAGCCTTGGCAACTCATGACAAGAGCCTAGGGTGATTACTGATGCCATAAACCAGAGTGTCAATTTGTTAAGTCAACAACAGGAGTCACTGTGCACTTACTCCTCATGTAGGATCTCTGTCCTTAATATGCTGTACATTGTGATTTAATGCTATAACTAGTACTCAAACAGTATTTTTCACTTTGTGTTTCTATGTGGGTGCAAACTGTTGAAATCTTTACTTAATATATGCTAAACTGATCTTCTGTATATAAAGAGAATTGAAAATGAATCTTGATGTGAATGGAAGGGGAGAGGGAGCAGGAAAGGGGAGGGTTGTGGGTGGGAGGGAAGTTATTGGGGGGAAGCCATTGTACTCCATAAGCTGTACTTTGGAAATTTATATTCATTAAATAAAAGTTAAAAAAAGAAATTAATGAATAAATTAAGAAATTTATAGATTTAATAAGATTGAGGGAATTTGTCATCAGTAAATCTATCCTACAAGAATTGCTAAAAGTACTTCAAGGTAAAATTAAGGGGTATTTGATGATAGCAAATATTAACACAAAGACATAAAATGTACCACTAATAGCACAATGTAGAAAAACAAACTGTAATAATATATTTTCATTGTAACTCTTTTTTCCACCTTCCTAAAGGATAACGTGTCTGTGTTGAAAAATGAAACATTAACTCCAATTATTTGCAAACTTTTCAAAAATAGATGGGAAACACTCCACTCATTCAGTGAGGCCAGCATTATCCTCATACTAAAATCAAAAAATACACTCAGGAAAACCAAGACAATATTCCCTATTTTTATAGATGAGTAATCCTCAGCAAAAATGTGAACAAACAATTCAGTAACACCTAAAAAGATACTTTATATTTAACCAAATGGAATATCTTTTGAATTAAAGGAAAAGTAAACAAATGAAAATCATTCAATGTAATATCCAAAAAATAGAAAAAGAACAATAAAGGATATAAACATCTCAATAAACAAAAAACAATTTGAAAAAACCCCACACTTCTTCATTATAAGAGCACCCAAAACTAGGAAAAGGATTTTTTTTTTGGACAGGCAGTTAGACAGTGAGAGAGACAGAGAGAAAGGTCTTCATTCCATTGGTTCACCCCCAAAATGGCTGCTATTACTGGCGCGCTTCCTCCTGTGCTTCCTCCTGGTCTCCCATGCGGGTGCAGGGCCCAAGCACTTGGGCCATCCTCCACTGCCTTCTCGGGCCACATCAGAGAGCTGGACTGGAAGAGGAGCAACCAGGACAGAACTGGCGCCCCAACTGAGACTAGAACCCAGAGTACCGGCACCGCAGGTGGAGAATTAGCCTAGTGAGCCATGGTGCCAGCCTAGGAAAAGGATTTTATTAGCCTATTATGCTATAGTAAAAGTGTCTCTACTTTTCAGAGGATTATTATATTGAATTACATTTGTTTATATGTTTGTTACTCCACTACATTGTAAAGTTCTTTAAAAATATTTATTTATTTCTATTTTTTGATCCCTGATATATGGCTTTGGCTAAAATAAAACTAATGGTTAAATGAATATGACCGAACATGCAGTAACATATCAACAAATAAAGATATCCAAAAATTAAAACATAGCATTTTGCCTGTCAGAGTGTATAAATGCATCTGCCATAAATCTTGGTACAATTCTTAGTATATTTCTTTTACTTATGATATTTTATAATAAGGAAGGGAAATAGGCAAGAAATAACTTATGAAGAGTAGTTGCCAAAACTTCTTGTCACTTCACCTAAATCAGTTATAGAAGTAGTGGGAAATGGACCTGGTAAATCTAATCTGAATCATTAAATGTAATTCTTAAAGAGTTAACTTTTACATGAGTGATAAGAACATTTTTCTGCACCTTCACTGTTAGTAATCATCTGTATTATCTTTTCTAAATCAAGCCTGTGTTTAAAGCTCATTTTCAGTAGTGCCATTGTTCATACTCATGGTGATTTTATGATTAATCCATTGCATATGAAATAGCATAATAAACATTAATTTAATATGTATTAAATGTTATTAAAATATTTGAGCATCTTCATCAGTACAGAATTAATCTAAAATGTCATAAGGTACTGAGATTTTCAGTGGAAATCTAAATAAATGGAAGCCTTAATGGGATAAAATAGTTAAACAATAAAATACTATTGTACTCTAATTTACATTATTGATCTGAGAAATATTGAAAAGGAAATTTAATCAAATATAGAAGAATATAATTTATAAAACACAATCTGAGGTCAGGTATATTTACTTTTAAAATATTACATGAAAGAGCAACAAAGAAAAATACTACCATCCCATTTTAGCAACAATTTTAACTCCTAAATATTGGTATTTTCCATCATCCTTAATCATAAACTTCAATCCATGAAAAACTGAGTGATAGCATCAAGTTCTAATTTCTCAAAAACATAAAATATACTCAACAGCCCAAGTAGTTTCTATCAACTATAACTCTAACCATGAGTTTCTCAGCCTACTATGAAAATATTCTGAAAGAAAAAAAAGTTCAATGAAATAAGAATAGTGGAACCATTATCAGATAACATAAAATGTCCTTACAAAGTCTAACACAACGAACACATTTATTAAAAGAAAATTTCTTTCCATCCACTGGTTTCATGTCACATCGCACAGAAATGAGCTGCAAGAAATATGTTCAGGTGAACCAAGAGCAATTTCTTTAAATAATTAACAAGTAGAAAAGTTTGTTCTACTGTTTGGCTTAACTAGACTTTCTGTCAGTTTCTTGAATTTCTTAATAAAATTTGTTTGTATACATAAAATAAAGAACTTCAGCTCCTTCCACCATAGGGGAAGTTTTAAAAGTCTAGCAATTAGGATAATATCTGTGAAGGTAATGTAATATAACTAAGTAATCATATTTCTTTTCATTTTCATTTATTATCCCAGGTGAGGTGTTAATAATGTAACAGTATATAGCATCACAAGTAAAGGTCTTTAGATGTAAAATTATTCTGTGCTAAGTACAGACTACACACTTCTGCAATTTTTCCCCATCACTGTTTATTTATAAAGTATAAACGTCTAAATATGATTTTAATACCAATACATTTAGAACAGTATGTTTAACATTGACAAAAATTTACACTAAATGAAAGGATCATAATGTTGAAATGCATAATTTTTAATTGAGATTAATATTATTTTCCACTATCAAGACAGAATTCAAGGAAGAAAAATTTAAAATTATTCTCTTCATTAAAAAGTAATTGGAAGAATTAAAACCCTCTAATGGCTTATGAGCAGTTAAGATTTTAGAGTAATTCAACAACTTAGCTGTGAAACATTTTCAGAATTAATAAGAAAAGTGAGGGCAGTTAACTACATATTTTGCTTTATGGGGAAAAAGAATACATTTTGACACATACGGGCTCAGATCTGGAGATAAAAAGTTTTTCAATCCTACCATTTGTTCTGATTTATCTTAAGTTTATTAGTAATTTTCTTGGCAATAACTTTAACTTTTTTCATTTTCAAATATAACTCCATCTAACCTATCATGAAGAAATAAAAATTAATAATTTGTGAATATATTCTCCTATGAAAATAAACCAATGTCAAAAATTCAACAAATAAGCATATTTCTCATCATAAATTATCTCCTACAACAATTCCTCAATAATCTTGTAGCCCAAAAGAACGAAATAGTTTATTTTTTATTTAATTTCAATTGAAATTAAGTATTCTAATATTTAGTAACTCATCCATTAGCCTTCCATTTCATTACATGTGTTTATCTGATATGCATAGCATTGTGAGAAAGTGGCCTGCTGCTTCTCCAATGACTGACCTCCCTTTCAGATAGATTAATAACATGATATAAATTCAAATGTTCTTAGAAAAATCTTAAATATAGCAAATTTATGTGATTTGGTGTTATAAGGGCAAGTATCCTAAATGTTAACTAAAATTACAACCTACTATGCTACAAATCACCTCTTACTCAGGAAAGAAAAATCAATTCTAAGATAACATATACATTTACAATTTCATGGATACTGAAATATGATTTAACAGTGATGTCAAAAATAACTTTATATTAACAATATATAACATTAAACAGGGAAGATAGGATGAGGCAAATTGATGTTTGACATTTTCAACTACTTTAAGGATGGATATACTCAAGAGGTTTTCATCTCTTTTACATTGGCAAAAGCACTTTTTGTTGCAGTTAATTTTGAATCCTCAATCACTTTAAAAGATAATCTCTAGGATTAATGTTCATGACCACTTATAATAAGAACTGTATTCATCAAAAGAGACAAAGAAGGACACTATGTAATGGTCAAAGGATCAATACAACAGAAAGAGGTGACTATAGTTAAAGTATATGCACCCAATTACAATGAATAATGTATATGCACCCAATTATGATGAAAAGTTTAAGTCAATTGGTTATAGAAGGAACATTCCTCACCACAATCAAAGCAATCTAAGACAAACCAACAGCCAACCTTTTACTGAATGGAGAATAATTGGAAGCATTCCCATTTAGATCCAGAAATAAAGAGGCCCACACTTATCATTGCTATTTAATATAGACCTGAAAGTTTTAACTAGAGCCATCAGGTAAGTAAAAAGAAATCAAAGGGCTACAAATAGAGAAGGAAAATGTCAAACTCCCCCTATTTGCTGATGGTATGATTCTATATATAGTAAACCCAAAATAGCTTGTGAAGAGATGATTGGAACTCATAAACAAGTTTGGTAAAGTAGCATATAAAATCAACACACAAAATCAAGAGCCTTGGGGCTGGTGCTGTGGCGCAATAGGTTAATCATCTGCCTGTGGTGCTGGCATCCCATATGGGTGCCAGTTCAAGTCCTACTGCTCCTCTTCTGATCCAGCTCTCTGCTGTGGCCTGGGAAAGCAGTAGAAGATGGCCCAAGTCCTTGGGCCCCTGTACCCACGTGGGAGACCTGGAAGAAGCACCTGGCTCCTGGCTTCAAATTGGCTCAGCTCTAGCCATTGAGGTCATTTTGGGAGTGAAACAATGGAAGGAAGACCTTTCTTTCTTTGTCTCTTCCTCTCACTGTCTGTATGTAACTCTATCTCTCAGAATAAATAAAATCTTAAAAAAAAAATCAAGAGCTGGCCGGTGCCACAGCTTAATAGGCTAATCCTCCACCTGTGGCACCAGCACATTGGGTTCTAGTCTCATTCGGGGTGCTGGATTCTGTGTAGGCTGCTCCTCTTCCAGCCCAGCTCTCATCTGTGGCCCGGGAGTGCAGTGGAGGATGGCCCAAGTCATTGGGCCCTGCACTCGCATGGGAGACTAGGAGAAGCACCTGGCTCCTGGCTTTGGATCAGCACGGTGCACTGGCCACGGTGCACTGGTTGCAGCAGCCATTGGGGGGTGAACCAATGGAAAAGGAAGGCCTTTCTCTCTCTCTCTCTCTCTCTCTCTCTCTCTCACTGTCCACTCTGCCTGTTAAAAAAAAAATAAAGAGTCTTTGTATGTGGTTGAATGAGAAGGCCATGCCAAGATGGCCACTGGTAAGTGAGTGTCAGTTACTCAGGAATGGCTTTGAAACCCACCTGTCAAACGGAGCCTGCCTGGCAACAGGCTGTGATTTGTTGGGGCATAGACAGCCCCTTGACCAGATTGGCTGTTCTCAGCTATATAAGCAACTATAGCAACTGAAATAAAGGAGTCCGCAGGCTGCTTGCCTCAAGCCTGCTTTCACCTGACTCCCCAGGGTATGTGTGGTGGCTCCACACCTCTTGCCTCCACCACACTCCTTCTCTCAGAAACAAATCCACTGCAACATCGTTGAGAAATCAACTGCAACATTTGTATACATAGACAATGCCATAAGTTAGAACGAACTTCTAAGTTCAAAGTTCAATCCCTTTCACAGTAGCTACAAAAAAAAAAAAAAAAAAAAAAAAAAAAAAAAAAAAAAAAAAAAAAAACACCTTGGAATAAATTTAACCAAGGGTGCCAATGATCTCTGTGATGAAAATTACAAAAAAATTAAAGAAAGAAATAGAAGGCATAAAAAAGTGTAAACATCTTCCATGTTCATGGATGGAAGCATCAACCTTGTCAATATGTTCATACTACTGCAAGCAGTTTATAAATTCAATGTGATTTTCAACCAGACTACCAGTAACATTCTTCTCAGATCTAGAAAAATGATAGTAACATTCATACGGAAACACAAAAAATCCCAAATAACTAAAGTAATATACAACAAAAAACAAAATGGGAGGAATCACAATACCAGACCTCAAAACATACTACAGGGCAGGTATAATCAAAACAGCCTGACAATTGCACAAAAACAGCCATGTAGACCAATGGAGCAGAATACAAACCCCAGAAATAAATCCATACATCTACAATCAACTTATCTTTGACAAAGAAGCAAACATCAACTCCTGAAGCCAAGACAGTCTCTTCAACATATGGTGTTGGGAAAACTGGATTTCCACATGCAGAAGTATGAAACAAAACCTTATGCCTTACACAAAAATCCACTCAAAATGGATCAGAGACCTAAATCAATAAGGTGATACCATCAAATTACTAGAGAACTTTGGGAAAATGCTGCAAGGTATTGGCATAGGGAAAGGTTTCTTAGAAAGGCCCCCAGAAGCACAGGCAATCAAAGCCAAAATTAACATGTGGGTTACGTCAAACTAAGAAGCTTCTGCACTGCAAAAGAAGCACTCGATAAAAAAAAAGACACAACCAACAGAATGGGAGAAAATATTTGCAAACAAAGCAATTGACAAAGGATTAACTTCCTAAATCTATAGAGAGCTCAAGAAACTCAACAATAACAAAATAAATAATCCGATTAAGAAATGGGCAAATGAACTAAAGAATTTTTGAATTTCAAGAGAGAAAATTCAAATGGCTAATAGACAAATGAAAAAATGTTCAGGCTTGCTAGCCATCAGGAAAATGCAAATCAAAACCAAATATGGTTTCACCTCACTCTTGTTAGAATAACTAGCATGTAGAAATCAACAAACAACAAATGCTGGCAAGAATGTGGGGAAAAGTGTCCCTTAATCCATTGTTGGTGGGAATGAAAACTGGTACTGCCACTTTGGAAGACAGTATGGAGATAGCTCAGAAAGATGAATATAGACCTACCATATGACCTATTCACCCTACTCCCGGGAATTTATCTAAAGGAAATTAAATCATATGAAAGAGTTCTCTGTACACTCATGTTCATTTCAGCTAAATTTTAAGTAGCTAAGATATAGAATCAACCCAGATGTCCATCAACTCAAGACTGGATAAAGAATTATGGTATATATACATTATGGAATACTACACAGTGGTAAAAAAATAATAAAATCTTGTCATTTGAAACAAAATGGTTGCAACTGGAAACCATTATACTTAGTGAAATAAGCCAATCACAAAAGGACAAATACCATATAGTCTTTCTAATCTATGTTAAGTAACAGAATACTTAAAATGTTATCCATAGGAGTGAAACTGACACTTTGAGAAATGATAATTTTGAACAGCATGTGCCTTCACTATTGGGGAACAATGCTTTTTTTGTTTTTGTTCTTTACTTCTTTCTTCATACTAAACAGTGAACTTTCTACTTAGTATAGGGACAGTCTTATGAGTATAAAAATTAACTGAAAATTGATTTCTGTAAAAAATAAGAATAGAAGGGCTGGTGCTTGGTGTAGCAAGTAAGCCACCACCTGCAGTGCCATTCCATATGGGTGCTGGTTTGAATCTCAGAAGTTCCACTTCCAATCAAGCTCTCTGCTATGGCCTTGGAGAGCAGTAGAGGATGGCCCAAGTCCTTGGTCCCCTGCACCCATGTGGGAGACCTGGAAGAAGCTCCTGCTCCTTGCTTGTTGCTTCAGATTTATGTAGCTCTAACTTTTGCATCCATCTGGAGGGTGAACAAGCAGATGGAAAGTCTCTCTCTCTCTTTCTCTCTCTCTCTCTCTGCCTTTGCCTCTCTGTAACCCTGCGTTTCAAATAAATAAATAAATCTTTTGAAAATAATAACGGCATTGGGGCTGGCAATGTGGTGTAGTGAGTAAAGCCTCCACCTGCTGTGCCAGCATCCCATATGGGCACTGCTTTGAATCCCAGCTGCTCCACTTCCAATCCAGTTATCTGCTATGGCCTTGTAAAGCAGTATAAGATGGCCTGAGTCATTTGGCCCCTGCACCCACATGGAAAGACCTGGAGGAAGCTCCTAGCTCCGGGTTTCAATCAGCACAGCTGTAACCATTGCAGCCAACTGGGGAGTGAATCAGTGGATGGAAGACCTCTCTTTCTGCCTTTCCTTCTCTGTGTGTGTAACTCTGTCTTTCAAATAAATAAATAAATCTTTTAAAAAAGGGCTCAGCACTGTTCATCAAGACTACAATTCTTATCACCTCACAAATGTAAAAATGGATATTATCAAAAGAAAAAAGGGGCTGGTGCTGTGGCTCACTTGGTTAATCCTCCACCTGTGGTGCTAGCATCCCACATGGGGGTTGGGTTCTAGTCCCACTTGCTTCTCTTCCATTCCAGCTCTCTGTTGTGGCCCGGGAGGGCAGTGGAGGATGGCTCAAGTGCTTGGGCCCCTGCACCCGCATGGGATTCTAAGAAGAAGCACAAAATGGCTCCTAGCTTTGGATCAGCACAGCGCTGGGCGTGGTGACCATTTGGGGAGTGAACCAATGGAAGGAAGACCTTTCTCTCTGTCTCTCTCTCTCGCTGTCTCTACCTCTACCTGTCAAATAAATAAAATAAAAAGAATAAGAAGAAAGCTAACAAGTATTGAACTAGATGTGGAGAAAATGGAACGCATAAATTGTAGGTATGTAAACTGGTATATCCACTATGGAAAACACTATTGAGGTGCTTCTAAAAATGGAACAAATGACAAAGCAATCCCACTAATGGATTTGTATCCAAAAGAAATAAAATCACTATCTTAAAGATACATCTGTACATCCATGTTCATGTAAACATTGTTCACAAGAACAAGATACGGAAATAACTGCATTGTCTGTCAACACATGAAAAGAGAAAAAATGATACACACAAAAAATGGGATGACATTCAACCTTAAAAAAGAAATTGTGACATTTTGTCACAACATGGACCCTAAAGTATGAATGTGGACATTGGGCTTCTTGACATAACACAGAAAAATATAAATGCCACTTATTTGTGGAATCCATGAAACTCAATCATAAGCACAGAATATATTACAGGTTGCCAGGGGCTAAGAGTGAAAGGATGGCGCAGAGCTAACTGTTGCAACCAACTGGGGAGTGAACCCGTGGATGGAAGACCTCTCTCTCTCTCTCTGCCTCTCCTTCCCTCTATGTATAACTCTGACATTCCAATAAATAAATAAATCTTTAAAAAATAATAATGGGAAAGGAAGAGGGGGGAGGCAGAAAGGTGGGAGTATGGGAGGGAGGTGGGAGGAAGAACATCACATTCCCAAATCTGTATATATTAAATGCATGAAGTTGTATTCCTTAAATAAAAATAAATAAATAAGTAAATAAAACCTAATCATGCACATGTGAGCTGCAGCAGCCTTATTCACCTTAATAAGATGGCACTTTCTTCCTGCTAGTCACCAGTCACCCTTGTGGGGGAGTGGGAGGAAATCAGTGTGCTCTCCTGTCACAGGGTAAGGTGGGAAAACTGCCCCTCACTATCTCACCAGGCCTGACTCAACGTCAATGCTGTCCACATGGTTCTCCCTCAGCAAAATCACCAGTGACACAAGATGTCACAGATAGAGCTCACCTAGCTCCAAGAAGATGTTGTCTTCTCCAGATCCAGCTGCGAGAGTCTCCCCATGGTGTCCCCACCCACTGTTATGTATTTGTACTGTCCATGCTCCACAGAGTCTTCCTACTTTCTGTAGGATTTCCACTGCAAACTTCTCTTAAACTCTGTCCTGGAAATGCAGTTACTTCACCCTCTTTCTGTTATCTTCCTGTGGTCAAAATCAGCACATCTTATCTCTATTCAGCCATCTTGGACCTCCCATTCTGCTGTATTAAGTTCAGAAGTAATCTCAAATGGATTACACCTAAAAATCTTCAATGAATGAGCCATGAATTTGTGTCAGGCACTGAGACTGGTAAATGTTACTTACATCATTGAATTTTCACTAACACTCTATATGTTTCTATTATCCTGATTTTTGAAACAGATGATGAAGATTAGAAAGTGACATGATATTGTCTGGAAGCACTCAAGATGTCGTTAACAGAACTGGAATTCTAATATAGGTATATCTGCTATTGAAGTCCAGATACTTGGACAATAATGTTTTGTTCATATGGTTAATGGGTTTTCATTTTATCTAGGTACACTTTGAAGATTTCCAAAGAGATTATCTACTTGCTACCTACATATTAACTTGCTACATACTTATAATGCTGCGATTAAAATAAATCCAACTTTAGAGTAAATTAAATGAGTCTATATGAGTCAATTCTTAGGTAGGAAGTATTAGCATGGGAAAGAATACAGGTATTCAGAATATAGTTTAAAAGTTTAAATTAATTGATGAATGAATGATTCATGGGGATATGGTTTAGGTTTTGAATTTTATACATAATTTTAAAAGAAATTTTAGCTACATGCTTATCTATAATACAGGTGGTGGTAGAATGCTATTTGTTTAATATTCTTTTTTTGTATAAGAATAAAATACCATTTTAATGAAAACATGGGAGACAGGAAAGTCAAAAAGAACCATTAGGGGCCAGTGCTGTTGAGTGGGTTAAAGCCCCGGCCTGCAGCGCTGGCATCACTTAGGGGCACCAATTCAAGTCCTAGCTGCTCCACTTCTAATCCAACTCCCTGCTAATGTGCCTGGGAAATCAATGGAGGATTCTTGGGGGTTTCCCTATTAGAGGAGATGGATCAGGTAAGGGGAGTAAAGGTGTTATCATTTTCTTAGTGATAGAACACGATAGAACTTAGAACCCTGGTGACCAGGCAGCCACATTTCAAGTGATAGTCACCATTCAGCTAACTTGGTCAGAGACAATTTTAACAATAAGATATTCTCATGCTCAGCAGTACTTACAGTGGTTGTGGGCTGAGGAGGCCATGGGTTCTGATCTGTCTTTAGATATTAGTTTAGGTCACCATCCCTCTCATGCCAGTTTCTATCTTGCAGTAGGATGACACAGCTGACAGGAGGAGCTATGCTAGAAATGAGAATGAGCCAGTTCAGTCACATGAAGACAGAGTCATGTCATGCCACAGCAGAGTGAGCAGAGGGGACTGAAGAAGTGAATTTACAGTTATGATAGTGTGAAAATACAGGGAGTTATAATGGGAAACAAACTATGCTCTTCTTTGTTACATTGTAACTTTTCATTTGTTAAACTTATATACAGATCTGATATTATTAAACATGTAACTTCATTTTGAAAAAAATATTAAAAATTTAATAAAAATTCTTGCTGAAGGTGATGTTCATCCCAAACAAACTGAAGAAATGTCAGTGTATTATATAATGTCTCAATAAAGATAAAGCAAAATATTATGTGCCATTATAGTAATAAACTCAAAATATAATTATGATTTATAAAGTTACTGATTTAATGTTCATATTTCAATTATAATTTTTATGAATATCTTATATTTCTACATATTTTAGTCTATAAAATTATTTTCTAACATACATTTTGAGTTAGTCACTTATCTGAATAGAAGTTAGTTACAACATTATTTCTACCATTATGATTAAGTATTATATTATGAAACATTAGTGCATTTTCTATACTTTGCAAGAACTTTAATAATTATCTAATGAATTATCAAGGCAGGTTGGTCTTTCAAAAACATGTTTTTTTGGCAAGAAAATGCTGTAGTATCTTTTTACCCAGAATGCCAACATCCAAAACTGTCCTAAAAGGTTTAAACTCCATTTCTTCGTGGAGACCTATTAAGCACTTGAGAGAATATTTTAAACAAATCTTAATTCCTCTGCTTCATTTCATCTTTGGTGTTTTTCAAAGAAATTTCCTTTCATTTGTGTTTATTCTCAAAAGGCTTGCTGTTTTCTAAATGGTGACAGGAAACATTTTCAAACTGCACTTATCTATTTTGTAAGTCTTCAATATCAAATTTTGTATCAAAATGTCTCTTTTCTACCTCCTACATTTCTTACTGAACAATTTTTTAAAAGTTTCCTTAACTGATTTTTCTTACCTGTATGCCCCATATTACAATTTTTCCCTAAATTGAATGGTATTCTAGATGAAAACTTAACTTATTTTTCTGACTTGTGAAAGAGTTGAAAGGAGGAGCTGCCTAAAACATTCTGTTTCTAGCTCTATAATATTCTAAGGTTTTGAATCAAACTATTTTTCCAGATTGAAATTGCAACATTTGAGAAGCAACATAGTCTTACTAAAATTTATACCCTCTGTTTCCATTTAGAAAACAGTTTATTTAACTATATGTTTTTCTTTGGTGATTCCTATATATAAAAAATAATAAAAATTGAAATAACACAAATATGCACTGATTTCTGTTTCTAAAATCGTAATTGGTAACACATATGGCCAGTGTCTAAAGTCATGAAAACACAGTTTTGCTGCAGCTATTAAATTCCCAAAGAAACTGCCTAGGACAGAGTGACATGTACTTCAGAGGCACAGAGAATTTAGGGAAACTTATTAGGTACAAGGTCTTCAGCCTCCTGAAGTTCCAGATCTGAATTTTTACTTCTGGAAATGTTGCCTGCTGTCACCAGGGCCCACCCATTTTGGAAGCAAGGAAGGCCATCGCTCAGAAGTGAGGACCCAACATAGGCACTGATTATTGGCGGCCACTGGTCTTCTGTGCGCATGTGCAGTGACTGCCCTCTGCAGGCCGAGTTCACTTCCGTTTAACCTCCTTGCTTGGCTACAGTAACTGTGAGTTAATTCTGTGGGCACAGGAAGCCTGTGTGCTGGGACGTTGAGGCCAGGGCTTGCTCCTATCCTGGGCTTGCCTCAGGATTCCCATGCTGGAAAAAGCCACTAGAAGGATCAGCCGTGAAGGAGGTCTTACCTCCCCATTGAAGAGGGTGCGTGTCTCTTGAGCTCCTCCGCTGGGTGAGAGATGGCGAATGGGATAAAATCACAGCCCAGGTACCTCTTCCTGACAAGGATAAGGCTGCCAGCGCGAGTGAGGACGTCTGAGGGCAGCAGCTCCGCTGCTCAGGAACAGTGGCCGAGGCCGCCCTCCTGTGACCAGGAACACTGGGCGCCCAGCTCCCACAGGCCCTCCTCCCCTGAGAGGGGGAAGCACCCTGGCCGCCTTTCAGAGCAGCGGAAGCAAAGCCTAAACCTCAGTCGGTGTCCAAGTTAATCACAATCCCCTGTATAGACTTCACTGACAGGTGATAAGTGATTGAACAAAATTGATTGTTTCCTGTAGTTTAATGTACATGTTTCATTTTATACACTGTATACATTACAGGGAATTCATGTGGAGAGAAATAACTTACGGTTTAGACTAAAGTATCCACAACTCAGGGTCCAGAACTTGTTTCTGAGTAAAGATTCAAGGAAGAACAGACAAAAATTAAAATGAGCAAATAAAATTAAAAAGCTAAAATGTGAAAATAAAATACAAAAAGGGTATGGTAAAATTAAAAATTAGAATGGTTAAAATACTATCTGTTTAAATAGAATATCTGCATTTGAAAATCAATTTGTAATTTAATGTTTTTCCTAGTGATAGTTTCTAGGTAACTCAAAGTGCAATAATGTTATTCAATGGGGATTAAACTAGAAAGAGTGATATTCAGGGACAAAGAAAATTATGCCACTCATACTAACTGAACATATGATTGAATTTAGATTCAGCTTTCTGATTGCCAAAGCAAAAGGAAAAACAAAGTTATTCATAATGTTTGATAGAAAGAAATAAAAGTTTGATATTTTTAAAATTCGTTTTTTATTTGAAAGGCAGAGAAAGAGAGACAGAGATATCTCGTCTACCCATTAATACACTTTCCAAATGCCTGCAACATCCAGTTATGAACTAAGACAAAGCCAGAAGCCAGGAACTCAATCTGAGTCCCCCACAGCAGTGGCAGGGATTCAAGTACTTGGACCACAATCTGTCATTCAGGAAACAGAAAACAGAAGTGGACCCTAGGATTTGAACCCAGGTGCTCTAATATGGGATACAATTATACCAAGTGGTGTCTTAGCCACTAAGCCAAATGCTCACCCTTAAAGATATTTTCAATAAAGACAAGCATCTCTGGGTACTGAAAACTATTTGTAAAATATTTAGTTTCGTTGCAGGACATCCCATGAAATGATTATTATTAAGCAGTATAAATTTGCTAAATTCATTTTAGTCCTCACAACAAAATTCTATGACTTGCATAACATATTATGTGTCTTATAAAGGATGGCCAACTGGCTTCTATCAACAAAGTGATTTTTTTTTTTATTTTTGACAGGCAGAGTGGACAGTGAGAGACAGAGAGAGAAAGGTCTTCCTTTGCCGTTGGTTCACCCTCCAATGGCCGCCGCTGCAGCCGGCGCACCGCGCTGATCCGATGGCAGGAGCCAGGAGCCAGGTGCTTTTCCTGGTCTCCCATGGGGTGCAGGGCCCAAGCACCTGGGTCATCCTCCACTGCACTCCCTGGCCATAGCAGAGAGCTGGCCTGGAAGAGGGGCAACCGGGACAGAATCCGGCGCCCTGACCGGGACTAGAACCCGGTGTGCCAGCGCCGCAAGGTGGAGGATTAGCCTATTGAGCCACGGCACCGGCTAACAAAGTGATATATTGCAAGAGTGTAAGGTAGGGGCTAGTGTGGCACAGTGGATTAAGCCACCACTTGGGATTCCCACATTAGTATTGGAGTGCTGATTCATGTCCTGGCAACCCAACTTCCAATCCATCTTTCTGCCAAAGCATCCTGCGAAGCCGCAGATGATGGACCAGTTGGGCTTTTTCCTACCACATGGGGGTCACAGATGGAGTTCCTAGCTCAATCGTCCTTCTCCTGATTGTGGTTTGTCCAACCTTGAAATGTGTGGTAATTTACGGAGTATATCAGCAGAAAAAAGATGTCTCTATTTCTTTTCTCTGTCTTGCTCTGCTTTTCAAGTAGATGAAAATAAACAGTATTTTTTCAAAAACAAAAATATAAATTTGAAATAGAAAAGGAAAAGTGAAAAATCTTTTGTATTGCAAAGGGATTTAGTTTGAAAGAGTGATTAAGACATTATCATTTGACAAGAAATTGGCTCTATTAACAAGTACTCCTGGCTTTCCTCATAAAAAAGAATTAGTTCTTCTGTACTTTTAAGAATACAGTACAAGAATTTTTTTATTTTATTTTTTAACTTTTATTTAATAAATATAAATTTCCAAAGTACAGTTTATGGATTACAATGGCTTTCCCCCTCCCCCATAACTTCCCTCCCCTTTCCCGCTCCCTCTTCCCTTCCATTCACATCAAGATTCATTTTCGATTCTCTTTATATACAGAAGATCAGTTTAGCATATATTAAGTAAAGATGTTAACAGTTTTGTACTAAAATGACTTTACCTTTTAATTCTATTTTGCATGATCTTTTTAAAATACCCTTGTAAAATAATTTGCCTTTTATCTCTTCCTTCTGAAAGTCACCACTGCAGGTTTAATGGGGATGAAATTAATAGTTGGATGTCAGCAAACATCTTAATGACAACAATCATTACAACAATCACCCAGTGAATCAGACACAGTTTCCTTCTACTTCTGGTTCTTATGAAAATGGAATCAATACATACAGGGTTATCTGAGTCCATGCTCTACTGGCAGCTCACATCTGTTTCATGAGTCTCATGAACCCTAGTGATCACTTTCCTGTGGTCTTCTGCTAGGCCTCAGCTTAATGTACAATTATGATGGTAACTTTATGCCTTTGTCCTCACCAGTGAGGCTGTCAGGGAGATTTCTCAATTTTTAAATACCTCTATTCTTAGCATGAAAGAACAAGTTGATTGTTCAGTAAACACTGTCATTTGTTCAATTGCAATATTTTGAAGACACCACAAAAGCTTTGCATTTTCCAAATCACTCGTGATTATTTTTAATAGACTAATGCTTGATTTGTGTTAGGAATTCCTATATTCAATGACCATATTTTCTCACTAAAGTGGTTTTGGAATCATAAATACCAGAATTTAACTATGTGTACAAGTTTTTCAGATGGTTTAGTTTTGGTCATAGTAATGACTTGTGTCAAAATAAGTTGCTCTATGAAAAATAAGATATATAAACCAGTTAGAAAGAGAAACCCTCAGTATGAGCCCATAGTGTAAACTAACACTCAAAAAACTTCAAAAAGTATGGTCAGTGATCTCTAATCATATAACTCTGGAATGAGAAAGAACCCCTTCTAGCTTCCCATTTTAAAGATGAGATCAGAGAAATAGAAAGTCAGATAGAACTGCAAAGATGGTTAATGGCAAAGATAAGTCCAATCTTATGCCCTCACTTTAACATGAACCATTGCCTTTGCCATAGGACCTTTTTTAAGTTAAATATGTTCATTTATTTGGCAAACACAAGTTTAATGACTTATTGCTGGGTGCCAGGCACTGATATTTGACTGTGAAATAATGCGGATATAGTCCCTACCCTCTAGCGCTACTATTCTAGTGAGTAAGACAAATGAAAAAAAAATTATAGATTAGGTTATGTGTTACAAGAAAACAAAGGGCTGGTGCCGTGGCTCACTAAGTTAATCCTCTGCCTGTGGTGCCAGCATCCCATATGGGTGCCAGGTTCTGGTCCCAGTTGGTCCTCTTCTAGTCCAGCTCTCTGCTGGAGCCCAGGAAGGCAGTGGAGGATGGCCCAAGTGCTTGGGCCCTGCACCTGCATGGGAGACCAGGAGGAAGCACCTGGCTCCTGGCTTTGGATTGGTGCAGCGCCGGCCATAGCGGCCATTTGGGGGGTGAAACAACAGAAGGAAGACCTTTCTCTCTGTCTCTCTCTCTCACTGTCTAACTCTATCTGTAAAATAAATAAGTAATTAAAAAGAAAACAATCAAAAGTTTGAGAGAGATAATAAAAGGCAGTATGCATTTTAGATAGAACAGTTACCCACCTAATGGTAGTTTCTCTCCCTCTTCCTTCTTTACTTTCTTTCTTCCTTTTTTCCTTCCTTCCTTCTCACTTTCCTTCCTTCTATTAGTTGGAAGGCAGAGAGAGAGCGAGCAAATATCTTCCATCTCTTGAATCTCTCCCCCAAATGCCTGATACAACTCAGGCTGGGCCAGGTTGAAGTCAGAAGCAAGAAACTCATTGAGTCTCCCACATAAGTGGTAGAGACATAAGCACTTGAGCTATCACCTGCTGCCTCTCAGGAAGCTAGAATCAGCTATGGGGCTGGTGACTCAAACTCAGGTACTCCAACATGGAAGCCAGGCCTCCCAAGGGGCATTTGAACTTCTGTGCCAAGCGCCTGTCTGCTCAAACATTTCAACAGAAGGGACATTTAAGCTTGGAGATATAAAGGATGAAGAAGAGATGGCCAAGGGGAAGAGTCTGAAGAGGCTTAAGAAGAAGATTGGAGGTATTCAAAGGTGCTTTGAATTGTTGACCATGAAGCTATGTTCAATAGCCTAAGCTGCTTTCTGATAAAGAACCTGATTATGGTGTCAAGGATGAACCATCAGCTAGACCCCCACATATACCTAGTCATCTCCTAATTCAACTCAAGACAATGCCTGTTATATCCATAAGGTCATAGTTCCTCCTGTTATTTAGAATGAGATCCACACTCTCATCTCTCTTCTCCCCCAGCCCACCCATCTTCCACAGAAAGCATAAGGAAAGAGGTTGTTGTTGCTTAGGCTTCCACTATCTGCCCTGTTCAAAGAATCGTGACTCCTTGATTTAATTGAGAACAGATCTGCCTGGAAGAGAGAAAAAATACTAAAATACAGGAAATTATTCAAGTAGTTCATAAGTTGATAGGAAAACAGTTGCCCTCATAAGTTATATTTATAGCACAATGAGCTCAGTTCTCCATATTTTACACACTAAATATTGAAAACAGTAACTGAAAAATGATGCTCAGACAGTGCTGGCACATCAGGTCTGCTGATTTGATGACATGGAAGGTCCCAACAGAATCCATTGGCCTTTTTCAAATCTGCCCTATTAAACTATCTCAGAGATCCTGATACTCATCGTTATTTACATTTTATTACATATTTTAGATATAAATGGAATGATTTCTCGAAGTTTCAGCCCATTCCCATTCAGACTCTCTAGGGTCAGCCTTCACACACTATGCAATAACATTTAGTAGATAACATGAGCATAATCCTACCCTCTCTGACTTAGTAAACAACATGACTTCCCAGATCATCTTGGATTTGACTGCTAATGCTTGCCTGAAGTCTGCAGACTCTCCAGTCAGTTGGCTCATCTGGGATGGTACTAATGAAGCTAGAGCTACAGATTTGGTTCCCCTGGAGACTAATTAGATTAACACAAAAATTTTCTTCCAAATTTCTCTCATAACCCCAGCCATCTATTTTGGAGGTGCACTGACTAGGGGGAAGAAGGGTATTGTCTGTCATTCTTCCTATAAATTCCACAAAATCCATCTTCCTCCTAACAAAGTTTCTTACAAGAGAAGTTTAGGCTCACCAGCTCAGCTTCCTTATTTCAGAGTTACTTTTTTTTAACTTTTATTTAATGAATATAAATTTCCAAAGTACGATTTATGGATTACAATGGCTTCCCCCACATACCGTCCCTCCCACCCACTACCCTCCCCTTTCCCACTCCCTCTCCCCTTCCATTCACATCAAGATTCATTTTTGATTATCTTAATATACAGAAGATCAGCTTAGTATACATTAAGTAAGGATTTCAACAGTTTGCTCCCACACAGAAACATAAAGTGCAAAATAATAGATGTTTTTTTTTAAATGATGATGAAATCAGATCAGACCTATTGTCATGTTTAATCCCAGTGAGAGTCCAGTTGGGAATTGATAATTTCTTTCTTTTTTTTTTTTTTTACAGAAGATCAGTCACCATTATTCTGCTTCCAACACAGCCCCCTGCTTATGTACCTGAAAAGGCAGAGAATGATGGACCAAGTAGCTGGACCCCTGCCAACCATGTTGGAGACTCAGATGGAATCCCAGGCTAATGGCTTTTGCCCATCTCAGCTCTGGTCATTGAGGTCCTTTGGGGAATGAACAAGTGGATAGATTGATCTCTTTGTTGCCTCTCCCTCACTCTGTGATTCTACCTTCCAAAAAATTTTAAAAAGCTTTAAATTTTAAAAAATTTGCTTTTGGTGGAGCCAAGATGGCGGAATAGTGAGGGCATGCACCGATAGTCCAGGAAAATTTAGTTTAATAAAAGGGGAGTTACGGTAGCCTCAGAAAAAAGAACCAGGAAAATATTGCAGAGGAAACTCTTCTGGATCCAGTGGCCGTGAATCAGAGGACCTACTGGGAGAACAAGGTCGCCCACCGTGCGGAAGCCGAGCCACGGGACCAAGCCGCAGGACTGAGCCACGGAAGCCGAGCTGCGGGACCGAGCTGCGCAAGCTGCAGGGTCTGCGCGACAGTGCTCGAAGGGGAGTGCGTGCCACACAGACAACAGCGGGGAGACTTGGGACATCCAGGGCTCCAAGCCCACACATCGGCGCTGGAAGGGGAGTGGACCTGCGTGGAGAGCGTGGGAGCCCACAGTTCGGGACACCAGCGGCAGACTCAACACACCAGCGCTGGAACGCGAGGTGAGCCGAACCTCAATAGCCCAAGACACCGGCAGGCAAGTGGAGAGAGGAGACTAGAGGGAATGACCCCCGGGGGGGGGAACTTCACCAGGCTAACTGGAAGAGAGAGAGAGTAAAAAAAAGGTGACAGGTATGGACACGGGTTTCTCTCTCTCCGCTCACCTCTCAAGGGCGAGCAAGACAAAGAGCAGGTGCCATCTTGGACATACGTCATAAGCAGAGCGCCCTCAGGTCTGCATCGGCCCTGAGCCTAGCAGAAAAACCTGACTCTGGGCGGGGCGAATTTACAGGAGATTAGGACCTAGTAAATTTGTGCTGCTACTGAACTGAGACTGTGAAAAAGGAGACGGTGGGGGAGAGAACTCACGGAATTCACGTGAGCACTCTCCAGAGACACTACAATTCCGTAACTTTGGCAACCCAGTGGGAGACTGAAGGAGAATTTGAGCCCACTCTGAGGGCCGAACAGATTCCCTGTGTGGTCCTTGGGAAAGAGCTTCCAATCTCTGGCTCCTGTGGGTATATCATTTGCCTGCTAACTACCTCCAACTTCGTTCAGCTGTGCAGAATAACTTCCCTTTTGAATCAAAAAAAAAAGAGAGAGAGAGAGAGAGAGAGAGAGGTTTACCACCCCTAACCTGGGAGTGTCACCTTTGGCACACCAAACAGAGCTCTCAGGCCACACCCATCTCAAGCCCTAAGGCTCCATCAAAAACAGTCCACTTAATCTAGAGTCATAGTATAACAAGAAAAAGCACCACAGTGAAGAAACCAAATATTTCCAATATGCCAAATAACAAACGCAAAAACCATGGTAATAAAAACAAGGAAGTCACCATGAAGCCCTCAAATGAAAAAGACACCCCAATTCAAGATTATGAGGATGATGACATAGAAGAAATGCAAGAAGCAGATCTCAAAAAATTGATAAGAACATTAAGAAGTTCTCAAAAACAAATTCTGGAACTACACAAATCCTTAATGGACAAGATAGAAAATCTCTCTCGTGAAAATGAAATATTAAGGAGGAATCAAAATGAAACGAAACAACTAGTACAACAGGAAACTGGGATAGTGACTGAAGTGAAAAATTCAATAGATCAAATGAAAAACACAATAGAGAGCCTTACAAACAGAAGGGGTGAAGCAGAAGAGAGAATATCGGACTTAGAAGACAGAGAACAGGAACGGATAGTGTCAAACCAAAGAAAAGAAGAGGAAAGTAGAAATCTAAAACATATTGTCGGGAATCTTCAGGATACTATTAAAAAACCCAACATTCGGGTTCTAGGAGTTCCTGAAGGCATGGAGAGGGAGAAAGGATTAGAAGGCCTTTTTAGTGAGATATTAGCAGAAAATTTCCCAGGTTTGGAGGACAGAGAAATCCTAGTACAGGAAGCTCACAGAACCCCTAATAAACACGACCAAAAGAGATCCTCACCACGACACGTTGTAATTAAACTCTCCACAGTGAAACATAAAGAAAAGATCCTAAAATGTGCAAGAGAGAAACGTCAGATTACTCTCAGAGGATCTCCAATCAGACTCACAGCTGACTTCTCATCAGAAACTCTACAAGCTAGGAGGGAATGGCGAGATATAGCCCAGGTACTAAGAGAGAACAACTGCCAGCCCAGAATAGTATATCCTGCAAAGCTATCATTTGTGAATGAAGGTGAAAAAAAGACTTTTCATAGCAAACAGAAATTGAAAGAATTTGTTGCCACTCGTCCAGCCCTGCAAAAGATGCTTAAAGATGTGTTACACACAGAAACACAGAAACATGGTCATCAATATGAAAGAAGGTAAAGGAAGGAAACCAAGGAAGGAAAGCTCACAGCAAAAGATCACAGGGAATTCAAAGCATATATTAGAACTTATCTTTGGCAAATGGCAGGGCAAAGTTACCACTTATCATTAGTCACATTGAACGTGAATGGCCTGAACTGTCCAGTTAAAAGACACCGATTGGCTGATTGTGTTAAGGAACAAAACCCATCTATTTGCTGCTTACAAGAAACACATCTTTCCAACAAAGATCCATACAGACTGAAAGTGAAAGGCTGGAAAAAGATATACCATGCCAACAGAAATGAAAAAAGAGCGGGCGTAGCCATCTTAATATCAGACACCATAAACTTTACCACAAAAACCGTTAAGAGAGACAAAGAGGGACACTACATAATGATTAAGGGATCAATTCAACAGGAAGATATAACAATTATCAATGTATATGCACCTAACTGCAGGGCACCAGTTTATCTAAAAGATTTGTTAACGGACTTAAAGGGAGACTTAGACCCCAATACAATAGTACTGGGGGACTTCAATACTCCACTCTCAGAAATAGATCAATCGGACAGAAGATCAACAAGGATACAGTAGATTTAAACGACACTATAGCCCAAATGGATCTAACAGATATATACAGAACTTTCAATCATACAGCTAAAGATTTTACATTCTTCTCAGCAGTACATGGAACCTTCTCTAGGACTGACCACATACTAGGCCATAAAGCAAGTCTCAGCAAATTCAAAAGAATTAGAATCATACCATGCAGCTTCTCAGACCATAAAGGAATGAAGTTGGAAATTAGCAACTCAGGAATCCCTAGAGCATACGCAAACACATGGAGATTGAACAACATGCTCCTGAATGAACAATGGGTCATAGAAGAAATCAAAAGAGAAATCAAAAACTTTCTGGAAGTAAATGAGGATAACAGCACAACATACCAAAACTTATGGGACGCAGCAAAAGCAGTGTTAAGAGGGAAGTTTATATCAATAGGTGCCTACATCAAGAAATTGGAAGGGCACCAAATAGATGAGCTTTCAATTCACCTCAAGGATCTAGAAAACCTACAGCAAACCAGACCCAAATCTAGTAGGAGAAGAGAAATAATTAAAATCAGAGAAGAAATCAACAGGATTGAATCAAGAAAAACATTACAAAAAATCAGCCAAACGAGGAGCTGGTTTTTTGAAAAAATAAACAAAATTGACACCCCATTGGCCCAACTAACTAAAAAAAGAAGAGAAAAGACACAAATCAATAAAATCAGAGATGAAAAAGGAAACGTAACAACAGACACCACAGAAATAAAAAGAATCATCAGAAATTACTACAAGGACTTGTATGCCAGCAAACAGGGAAACCTATCAGAAATGGATAGATTCCTGGACACATGCAACCTACCTAAATTGAACCAGGAAGACATCGAAAACCTAAACAGACCCATAACTGAGACAGAAATTGAAACAGTAATAAAGGCCCTCCCAACAAAGAAAAGTCCAGGACCAGATGGATTCACTGCTGAATTCTACCAGACATTTAAAGAAGAACTAACTCCAATTCTTCTCAAACTATTCAGAACAATCGAAGAAGAGGGAATCCTCCCAAATTCTTTCTATGAAGCCAGCATCACCTTAATTCCTAAGCCGGAAAAAGATGCAGCACTGAAAGAGAATTACAGACCAAGATGCCTGATGAACATAGATGCAAAAATCCTCAATAAAATTCTCGCCAATAGAATGCAACAACACATCAGAAAGATCATCCACCCAGACCAAGTGGGATTTATCCCTGGTATGCAGGGATGGTTTAATGTGCGCAAGACAATCAATGTGATACACCACATTAACAGACTGCAGAAGAAAAACCATATGATTATCTCAATAGATGCCGAGAAAGCATTTGATAAAATACAACACCCGTTCATGATGAAAACTCTAAGCAAACTGGGTTTGGAAGGAACATTCCTCAATGCAATCAAAGCAATCTATGAAAAACCCACAGCCAACATCCTATTGAATGGGGAAAAGTTGGAAGCATTTCCACTGAGATCTGGGACCAGACAGGGATGTCCACTCTCACCACTGCTATTCAATATAGTTCTGGAGGTTCTAGCCAGAGCTATTAGGCAAGAAAAAGAAATTAAAGGGATACAAATTGGGAAGGAAGAACTCAAACTATCCCTCTTTGCAGATGACATGATTCTGTATTTAGGGGACCCAAAGAACTCTACCAAGAGATTACTGGAACTCATAGAAGAGTTTGGCAAAGTAGCAGGGTATAAAATCAATGCACAAAAATCAACAGCCTTTGTATACACAGACAATGCCATGGTTGAGGAAGAACTTCTAAGATCAATCCCATTCACCATAGCTACAAAAACAATCAAATACCTTGGAATAAACTTAACCAAGGACGTTAAAGATCTCTATGATGAAAATTACAAAACCTTAAAGAAAGAAATAGAAGAGGATACCAAGAAATGGAAAAATCTCCCATGCTCATGGATTGGAAGAATCAATATCATCAAAATGTCCATTCTCCCAAAAGCAATTTATAAATTCAATGCAATACCAATCAAGATACCGAAGACCTTCTTCTCAGATCTGGAAAAATTGGTGCTGAAATTTATATGGAGGCACGAGAGACCTTGAATAGCTAAAGCAATCTTGTACAACGAAAACAAAGCCGGAGGCATCACAATACCAGATTTCAGGACATACTATAGGACACTTGTAATCAAAACAGCATGGTACTGGTAAGAAACAGATGGATAGACCAATGGAACAGAATTGAAACACCAGAAATCAACCCAAACATCTACAGCCAACTTATATTTGATCAAGGATCTAAAACCAATTCCTGGAGCAAGGACAGTCTATTCAATAAATGGTGCTGGGAAAATTGGATTTCCACATGCAGAAGCATGAAGCAAGACCCCTACCTTACACCTTACACAAAAATCCACTCAACATGGATTAAAGACCTAAATCTACGACCTGACACCATCAAGTTACTAGAGAACATTGGAGAAACCCTTCAAGATATTGGCACAGGCAAAGAGTTTCTGGAAAAGACCCGGGAGGCACAGGCTGTCAAAGCCAAAATTAACTATTGGGATTGCATCAAATTGAGAAGTTTCTGTACTGCAAAAAAAAAAAAAAAAAAAAAAAACAGTCAGGAGAGTGAAGAGACAACCGACAGAATGGGAAAAAACATTTGCAAACTATGCAACAGATAAAGGGTTAATAACCAGAATCTACAAAGAGATCAAGAAACTCCACAAAAACAAAACCAACAACCCAATTAAGGGATGGGCCAAGGACCTCAATAGACATTTTTCAAAAGAGGAAATCCAAATGGCCAACAGGCACATGAAGAAATGTTCAAGGTCATTAGCAATCAGGGAAATGCAAATCAAAACCACAATGAGGTTTCACCTCACCCCGGTTAGAATGGCTCACATACAGAGATCTACCAACAACAGATGCTGGCGAGGATGTGGGGAAAAAGGGACACTAACCCACTGTTGGTGGGAATGCAAACTGGTCAAGCCACTATGGAAGTCAGTCTGGAGATTCCTCAGAAACCTGAAGATAACCCTACCGTTCGACCCAGCCATCCCACTCCTTGGAATTTACCCAAAGGAATTTAAATTGGCAAACAAAAAAGCGGTCTGCACCCTAATGTTTATTGCAGCTCAATTCACAATAGCTAAGACCTGGAACCAACCTAAATGCCCATCAAAGGTAGACCAGACAAAGAAATTATGGGATATGTATTCTTTAGAATACTATACTGCAGTAAGAAACAACGAAATCCAGTCATTTGCAACAAAATGGAGGAATCTGGAGCACATCATGCTGAGTGAAATAAGCCAGTCCCAAAGGGACAAATACCATATGTTCTCCCTGATCGGTGACAACTGACTGAACACCAAAAAGGAAGCCTCCTGAAGTGAAATGGACACTATGGGAAACGGTGACTTGATCAGCATAGCCCTGACTGTAAATGAACAACTTAATACATTATCCCTCTTAGTAGTTTTTTTGTCTGTTCTACTTAATATGACTGGTTTAATTCTGTAATTAATAAACAGTTATTCTTCAGTGTTAAAAATTAACTGAAATGTGATCCCTGTTGAACATAAGAGTGGGAATAAGAGAGGGAAGAGATGTATAATTTGGGAAATGCTCAAGCTGACTTGCCCCAAATGGTAGAGTTAGAAACATACCAGGGGATTCCAATTCAATCCCATCAGGGTGGCATGTACCAATGCCATCTCACTATTCCAAGTGATCAATTTCAGTTCACAATTGATCATAATGAAAGGACTAAGAGTCAAAGGGATCACATAAACAAGTCTAGTACCTGCTAACACTAACCGATGGAATAAATAAAGGGGAGAGTGATCCAACATGGGAAGTGAGATACTCAGCAGACTCATAGAATGGAAGATGTCCTAAATAGCACTCTGGCCTGAGAATCAGCCCTAAAGGCATTCGGATCTGGCTGAAAAGCCCATGAGAGTATTTCAGGCATGGAAAGCCAAGACACTCTGGCAAAAGATCTCTGCGAGTGAGATCCCAGTGGAAAGAACAGGTCTTCAAAGAAGGAGGTACCTTTCTCTGAAGGGAGGAGAGAACCTCCACTTTGACTATGACCTTGTCTAAACAAGATAAGTGTCGGAGAACTCAGAGGGCTTCCATAGCCTTGGAAACTCATGACTGGAGCATAGGGAGACTACTGATGCCATAGACAGGAGTGTCAATTGGTAAAGTCAACAACAGGAGTCACTGTGCACTTACTCCTCATGTAGGATCTCTGTCCTTAATGTGCTGTGTATTGAGATTTAATGCTATAACGAGTACTCAAACAATATATTTCACTTTGTGTTTCTATGGGGGTGCAAACTGTTGAAATCTTTACTTAATGTATGCTAAACTGATCCTCTGTAAAAAAAAAAAAAAGAAATTATCAACTCCCAACTTGACTCTCACTGGGATTAAACATGACAATAGGTCTGATCTGATTTCATCATCATTTAAAAAAAATCATCTATTATTTTTCACTTTATGTTTCTGTGTGGGAGCAAACTGTTGAAACCCTTACTTAATGTATACTAAGCTGATCTTCTGTATATTAAGATAATCGAAAATGAATCTTGATGTGAATGGAAGGGGAGAGGGAGTGGGAAAGGGGAGGGTAGTGGGTGGGAGGGACGGTATGTGGGGGAAGCCATTGTAATCCATAAATCGTACTTTGGAAATTTATATTCATTAAATAAAAGTTAAAAAAAAATTGTTTTTGATATAATATGTAGAACTAGGAATTTATCCCTTTATTTAAGATTTAGCATGCATTTATTCAATATGGTTCTTTCTATTTCTGTGATATCAGCTATAATATCTCCTTCTCTATATACAATTTTATTTTATTTTTCTATTTCTATTTTTTAATCTATATAAAAGTTTGTGTATTAGGTTTATCTTCTTTAAAAATAACAGTTTTTGGTTTTGTTGATCTTTTATAATATTTTTTTAGTTTCAATTTTTTTCATAGCCACATCTTGCTTATTCTGTTTCAGTTTTTTTTTTTTTTTAACAAAGAGACAAGCATAGCCATGGGGACATAAAATTTTAAATGAACTAATACTAAAATTGAGCAAGAGGAGGTGACATTCCTTGCCCAGTAAACTTAGGCCAGGGCAAGGTCATGAAGAAAGAAATTGTGACCCCTGCACCATCTGAAGGTGTGGAGAGGAGCTGCAAATCCTGCAACCCCATTTCCCGCTTCCCCTTCTCAGCCCTGCCCTTCACAAGGTGGGAGACCTACCACCACTCAGAGCTTTGGCTTCTCCACTTACCCAGTGGTATCAGCACAGGTAGTTCAAGTGAGGGATCACCTGGTCAGTCATAAATTGTTCTTTAAAAATGTGCTGTTACTCCACAAAGGCTGGGGACCGCCCTGCCACTGTATCCATCCCCTCCCTAAAGCAATATTTACTGAATGAACCAAGATCCTCTTCCCAAAGAGAGCTCCAGCCACTCACAGAGGGACTCATTGACCCCGAGTCGGGTTTTGCCACAGCCTTGTGGGAGAGGCACAGGTGTCTCAGTCCACTTCTCCTGAGAACTCAGTCCGGGCTCTGTTCATGGGAAGCAAGCAATGGGGCTGTTTCAGGCCAGGGAAAGGTTGGCCGGTTCCCAAATCACAAAGTACAGGAACACTCTGCTAACTGCTAAACTAAAAATTTTTATGACATCTTATCTCACTTTTGCGTTGGCTTTTTTTTTTCTAAGTTCAAGAGCTGCATGATTCAGTCACTTCTGGTCTTTACCAATTTTTAATATAAGTACTTATTGTTACAAACTTTCTTCTTAGCATTGCCTTGGTGGTATCCCACAGGATTTGATAGGATGCATTTTGATTGTCATTTATTTCAAGAGCATTTTTTATTTTTTTAATTCATTCAGTGACTCTGGCTATTCAATAGCATGCTGTTTAATTTGTAAATATTCTATTGTTCTTATTGATTTCTAGTTCTATTCCTTTGTGGTCTGAGAAGCTATATGGGATTATTTCATTCTTTTGAATTTTAGTGAGATTTTATTTGAGTTCTAAAATGTGAAATGATAGTAAAATAAAAATTCTCCATGTGTTGATGAGAAAATGTGCTTTCTGCAGATGTCAGATGAAACTACACCCAGTTACTTCTGTAACTACATCTGTAGCTGATCCATTTGCTTATTATGGTTCAACTCTGATATATCTTTATTGAATTTATGTCTGGTTTATCTATCTACTGATAACAGTGTGGCATTGAAGTTGCCCACTATTACTGTATTGGAGTCCATCTCTCCTTTTAGGTCAAATAATAGTTACTGTATATCTTTTGGTGGTGTTGTGCTAGGTGAATAGATATCAATGATTGCTATACCCTCTTGGGACTTAAACATTTTTATCAGTATGAAATATCCTTCTTAGTCTCTTTCTATAGTTTGTGACAATATAATTTTTTGGTTTTATATGTTATTTTGATTTAATATGCTATTTTATTTAATAGGAATATTGCTACTCTCACTTATTTTTGGTTTCCATTTGCCTGGTGTATCAATTTCCATGCTTTCACTTTTAGTCCATCTGTTTCTTTACTTGTGAAGTTTCTTTCATGTAGTCAGTGTAGAGTTGGGTCTTTTTAATTTTAATCCATTCAGCCAAACAGAATGATTTGAATGGAAAATTTAGCCCATTTACATTCAAGTTTAGTATGTTTTGATAAGATCTACCACCTGCCATTAAGCTGATTGGTTGCTGATGGTATCAGCACTGTTGGTGAATTTGGTAGTGTTATGTGTCTTTATCGTTTACTTCTAATATAGGCCTTCCTTCAGAATTTCTTATAAGCCTGTCTAGTGGTGTAGAATTCTGTTATATGCCTATGAAATAGGTTTTTTTTTTTTTTGCCTCCATTTCTAAAGGATATCTTTGCTGGATATAATATTCATGGTTCAGTGTTTTTGGTTTGTTTTTCTTTTCAAATATTGAATATATTGCCCCAATCTCTTCTGGCCTCTACGATTTCTACTGACAAACTTGCTTCTTTTCCTTTATATTAAACATGACAAAGATGACACTGTCTGTTACTGTATCTGGAATTCTCTCCTTTTCCTTTATGCTTCATAGTTTGACTAAAGTGTGTTCTGGATAATTTTTTTTTTCTTTTGCAGTGGGGTAGACTGCATTGCATCTTTTAGCTGCCTGAATCTAGATGACCATGTAAGTCTTCGGAAGAATTCAAGTAATTTTTCACTTAGTAAATATTGCTTCATTGTGGGCCAGAGCCGCGGATCAATAGGCTAATCCTCCGCCTGCGGTGCTGGCATTCTGGGTGCTAGTCCTGGTCAGGGTGCCAAATTCTGTCCCAGTTGCTCCTCTTCCAGTCCAGCTCTCTGCTGTGGCCTGGGAGTACAATGGAGGATGGCCCAAGTGCTTGGGCCCTGCACCCGCATGGGAGACCAGGAGAAGCATCTGGCTCCTGTCTTTGGATCAGCACAGTGCGCCAGCCGCAACAGCCATTTTGGGGGTGAACCAACAGAAAAGGAAGACCTTTCTCTCTCTGTCTCTCTCTCTCTCTCTCTCTCACTGTCCACTCTGTCAAAAAAAAAATTGCTTCATTGTTTATACTGTATTATTTTTATTTTTTTATTTTTTGACAGGCAGAGTGGACAGTGAGAGAGAGACAGAGAGAAAGGTCTTCCTTTTGCCATTGGTTCACCCTCCAATGCCTGCCGCGGCTGGCGCGCTGCAGCTGGCGCACCACGCTGATCCAAAGGCAGGAGCCAGGTGCTTCTCCTGGTCTCCCATGGGGTGCAGGGCTCAAGCACTTGGGCCATCCCCCACTGCACTCCCTGGCCACAGCAGAGAGCTGGCCTGGAAGAGGGGCAACCGGGAGAGAATCCGGTGCCCTGACCCGGACTAGAACCCGGTGTGCTGGTGCCGCTAGGTGGAGGATTAGCCTATTGAGCCGCGGCGCCAGCCCCATTGCTTATACTATGTATGTTCCAATGAATATGTCTCTTTTAAAATAAGGCACAGGAAAATAATTCCATGCAAATTCTGTATTATTTTAAAGTCCATATTGGTTGAAATTTTATTTTTACTGTAGAATTGGAGATATTTAGAAAATTTCATGATCATTTTGTCCAAGCATAATTCAGTTAGAAGATGTGATATGTGCAATGACACAATTAAAGAGTTACCAGACCCAATGTATTCATCATCATACCTTCACAACTGCAATTTTTACATTATAATGATAACGCTAAAACGACAAAACATAAATCAATTTTCCACACATTTAAGACAAGTCCTAAGATATAAACTATATAAAATCTAAGATTGACGCTGTGGCCTAGGGGTAAAGCCACCGCCTGCAGTGCAGGCATCCCATATGGTCAATGGTTCGAGTCCTGGCTCCTCCACTTCCAATCCAGCTCTCTGCTGTGGCCTGGGAAAGCCACAGATGGCTCAAGCCCTTTTGCCCCTGCACCCACTTGTGAGACTTGGAAGGAGCTCTTTGCTCTAGGCTTCAGATTGGTGCAGCTCAGGCTGTTGTGGACAATTGGGGAGTGAAAGAGCAGATAGAAGATCTCTCTCTCTCTCTCTCTCTCTCTCTCTCTCTGCCTCTGCCTCTCTTTCTCTCTCTGTGTAACTGCAACTTTCAAATGAATAAATAAATCTTTTAAAAATCTATATAAAATCTAGTGTCTCTATTCTGTTTCATTATAGGTAAGATATTTGGAATTTCAGCATTTATTCAAAAATTTATACAGAGAGAAAGAGAGGCAGAGAGAGAGAGAGAGAGAGAGAGAGAGAGAGAGAGGTGTAGAGGTCTTCCATCCATTGGTCCCCTCCCCAAATGGCCACAAAAGTTGGAACTGTGTCAATCTGAAGCCAGGAGCTAGGAGCTAGGAGCCAGGAGCTTCTTCCAGATCTCCCACATAAATGCAGGGGCCCAAGGCCTTGGACCATCTTCTACAGTTTTCCCAGGCCATAGCAGAGAACTGGCTTGGAAGTGGAGCAGCCGGGACTTGAAGTGGCACCCATATCAGATGCCCGCACTGCAGGTGGTGGTTGTACCTGCTAAGCCACAGCACTGGCCCCAGCATTTCAGTGTTTCTTGCATAGTTGTGTTCCTATTCACAAAAGGGTGGTGTTATACTATTCTGAGGACCATAGGAAGGTACTGTTGATAAGACACCTGAATCCTGCGATCCTGATCCATATAGCAGTGTCTGAATACACCCATCAATGATTGCAGGACAATGCAGCCCTGTATGATGTTGCAATGGTATCTGCCCCTGTCCTGGTTAATCATTCAAATGATGTCATGGGACAGGTCAGAGAGCCTATAGCCCAAACCTAAAGTGCTTCCTTGTGGTTGTTGTTGATCATCCTGAGGTGTTTGTGGTGTTCACACTGGTGAACTCCCTAAAATTTCATGCCAGTGCTCTTCTCTGTCAAACAACAGCCTGTCTCCACTCTCATTTATTTTATTAAATTTAGTCAAAACTGGAGAACTCAGAGGAATTATTTTTACAAATTTTTACAAATATCTATTTATTTGAAAATCAGAAAAACTGATCAAGTGGAAAAAAGAAGGATATGGAGAGAGGGAGAGGGACAGAGGGTGGCCTTACCTACTATGCCACAGCACTGACTCCGATAAAGTTTTTCATTTATTGTTAACTGCATCTTAACTTAGCAAATAGTGAATAAAGCCTATAACATGCCAAGCAAAATTTTGATATCTTTGATATGTCTGCTAGGACAAGAGAAATTCCTTAGGAAAGGTGAGTTTCTGAGAGAGTTAGAAATATTAACCAGTTTTCCATTCAGTTGTTTCATAATTATCTGCTGAATGCTCACTATCCAGATAAAATGGTAAGTGTAAAGCATTTGGTGATGAATAATAATGTTGAATAATTGATACTTCTTAATAGCTTCCATCTACACTAAATTTTTTGGTGGCAGTCATAATAATAATTGTCACTGGGTTTTAGTATATTATAAGAGAGTACATGTAAGACACTTCAAGCATCGTTTAAAGAGTCATAAAGATGGATTAGATTTTTTCTGTATTTCTATTGTGTTTTTCATTTTTGTGATTAGTTGGAAGTCGCGTAGAAATAGCTAAATTCTGGGTCAGGAAACCAAGCCATTCTTGTATTACTTGACTTTATTATTCTGGTGGATGTTTCATTTTAGTGTTTATATAAAAGTAAATATTTATTTGAAGGGGTTACAGAGAGAGAGAGAAAAGAGAGAGGGAGAGATAAAGAGAGAGAGAGAGAGAGAGAGAGTGATCAAGGCAATGAAAGCTATCTTCCACCCTTTGGTTCACTCCCCAGATGGCCATTGCCAGCCATGGGCCAGGCCAAAGCTGGGAGCCAGGAACTTCTTCCAGCTCTGCCACATGGAGAGCAGGGGCAAAGCACTTGGGCCACCTTCTTCTGATCTTCCCAGGACATTAACCTGGAGCTAGATTGGAAGTTGGTCAGCTGGTTCAAGAACTGGTGCCCATATGGAATGTTGGCATCTCAGGCAGAAGCTTTACCCATGACACCAAAATGCTAGACCTTCATTTCACCATTTTGTATTTTAAATAATTCTAAATCTATAAAACTTCTGGAAATGTGTTTTAAAAATGTCATGATAACGCCACCCTTCTCATGTATATTCTGGTATACATATATATATAAAGTCAAGTAACATAAAATACACTGCTTTGCTATAAATACATCTACCTCTCTATAATAATTTTCTATGTCTGATATGCTTTCAAAAGGCTTTATAATTTATAATTTTAGCTAAATTATTGAAATAGTCTATTATGATTTTCTTTATAAGTATTACAAATGAAAATTCATATGTGTCTCATGACATCTACCACTACATATTACTCTATAAATTCTTCATGTTTCTCTCTCTCTTGAAATTAATTTGGTGAAGAAATCATTGCCAGAAAGACCTAAAATTAAAGCCCAGTAAATAACAAAAGACACTTTATCTACATTTTATAGATTTATCTATCTACATAGAATGATTTAAGGTGAGACTGAAAAATTTGTGGCACTTAGAGCAGAACTGAAGTGATATTTTGAGGTTACACTGAGGTATTATACAATTAAATAGGAACTAATTGCTTCAAATTCACATTTAGGGAATTCAATACCGTTGTGCCCTTAGAAAAAAATTATGAGATTATATTTTATATTTGCTTTTTAATTCACCACGACATAAAATAAGTTTCAAAAATAATATCACAGGGGCCAGCGCTGTGGCTCACTTTGTTAATCCTTCGCTTGTGGCACTGGCACCCCATATGGGTGCCGGTTCTAGTCCCAGCTGCTCCTCTTCCAGTCCAGCTCTCTGCTGTGTCCTGGGAAGGCAATGGAGGATGGCCCAAGTATTTGGGCCCCTGCACCTATATGGGAGACCGGGAGGAAGCACCTGGCTCCTGGCTTTGGATCGGCACAGTTCCAGCTGTAGCGGCCATTTGGGGGGCTGAACCAATGGAAGAAAGACCTTTCTCTCTGGCTCTCTCACTGTGTATTACTCTACCTGTCAAATAAAAAAAATAATATCACAGAAAGTGCTTACTTAAACTACTTTCAAGTTTTAAATTTTTGCTCAAAATGTTTTCAAATTTTGAAACTTTTAAAAATGTATTAAATAGTATTAATATTTTCAGATTTAAATACCTTTTTCTAATACAGTATTATGATTTTTCAAACATTTGTGACTTTATATGAATTTAATATACAGTTTAATGAATTCTATTACTCTTTGTTTCATATGTAAGTCTCTCTCTTTTTTTTTTTTTTTTGACAGGCAGAGTGGACAGTGAGAAAGAGAGACAGAGAGGAAGGTCTTCCTTTGCTATTGGTTCACCCTCCAATGCCCGCTGCGGCCAGTGTGCTGCGGCCAGCGCACCGTGCTGATCCAAAGGCAGGAGCCAGGTGCTCATCCTGGTCTCCCATGGGGTGCAGGGCCCAAGGACTTGAGCCATCTTCCACTGCACTCCCGGGCCACAGCAGAGAGGGGCAACTGGGACAGAATCCGGTGCCCCGAACGGGACTAGAACCCGGTGTGCCGGTGATGCAAGGTGGAGGATTAGCCTATTGAGCCATGGAGCTGGCCTCATGTGTAAGTCTTTATTTAAATATGTCCCAGGTAGTTGAGTTCTTCCCCTTACATGGGACACCTGGACCCTTGGCTTGGCCTGGCCCAGACGTGGCTGTTTTGGTCATTTAGAGAGTGAACCAATGGCTACAAATGCTCTGTCTTCCTATCTCTCTCAGTTTCTACCTTTCTGTTGCTCTTTTGAATAAATAAAAATTAATAAATCTTAAAAATTGTGAGGACAATTCCTGAGCAAGCATCCATAAGTAACAAAACTAGCTTTTAACTACTTAGAAGAAATCATAAAATTTACTTTGTTATAAATTTCTATTCCTTAAGGGTACTTGCTTCAGGGATAACATAGCCACTCAGATACAAGAAGTGTAGAGACATAAATCACAAATCTATTAGGTTGTAGTTACATAAAACAAATGCAATGCCCACAGGACTGGTTGTGGGAGGTAAAGATAAGGGGATATCAAGAGGATCTGAAATGTTTCAAATGAAGTGTCTCATGCAAACCAGTCCCAAGTCTAGCACTTAAAAATATGTAACATTTCGGCCGGCGCCATAGCTCACTAGGCTAATCCTCCGCTTTGCGGCGCCGGCACACCGGATTCTAGTCCCGGTCAGGGCGCCGGATTCTGTCCCAGTTGCCCCTCTTCCAGGCCAGCTCTCTGCTGTGGCCAAGGTGTGCAGAGGAGGATGGCCCAAGTGCTTGGGCCCTGCACCCCATGGGAGACCAGGAGAAGCACCTGGCTCCTGCCATCGGATCAGCGCAGTGCGCCAGCCGCAGCACGCTGGCCACAGCAGCCATTGGAGGGTGAACCAACAGCAAAATGAAGACCTTCTTCTCTGTCTCTCTCTCTCACTGTCCACTCTGCCTGTCAAAAAAAAAAAAAAAAGAAAAAGAAAAAAAAGTAACATTTCAGTAGGCTCTCAGCAAACTTCACCAAAAATGTAATTCAATTTCAAACAGCCAAATAAATATAATTTTGACAGGAATACTCATTACTACATTGAAATTCTTATTTACTTGTTCCTTTCATAAAATTATAAACAAGGGCAGTCATTGTGGTGCCACACCTAGGACTCAGAAATCCCATATAAGAGTGCCAGTCTGAGTACTGATTACTCTGCTTCTGATACAGCTCTCTGCTAATGTATCTGGGGAGCAGTAGATTTGGAAACACTTTAGAATTCCAAAGTGACAGTGGTTCAAGTCTCCAAAATCTTGTAGACATCACTCATGGCTGACTTCTAGGTACTGAAGCAAACTTTTTTATTTTTTAAGTTGAGATAAAATAGACCCATCACTTCATGTTAAAAAAAACTGCTTAATAAAAACTAATCTTTTTTTTGCTACTTATTTCACAAAAATATTTTTTTTTCATTTTTTAACTTTTATTTAATAAATATAAATTTCCAAAGTAGACTTTTGGAGTATAGAGGCTCCCCCTCCAAATCACCCTCCCACCTGCAACCAACCCCTCTCCCACTCCCTCTTCCATCCCATTCTTCATCAAGATTCATTTTCAATTATCTTTATATACAGAAACTCAATTTAATATATACTAAGTAAAGATTTCAACAGTTTGCACACAATAAATAATTTTTAAATTTTCTTATAAAAAGAGAATCAAGCAATCATCTTCTGATTCCAGTCAGAAAATTAAGCCATTTCTTTCAAATTCATTACTAGTAAAGAATGTTTTGAAATTAAGGAAAACATATTTTTACAGGACATGAAGTTTTTACATAGCATGATACAATTTCTCATTTTATTATTTCTCAAATTTAAAAGAAATTCTCACACATGGGTACTTTTTTTCAGATATCAAGTACCACCAGCAAGATTCTTCAGTAGACTTTTTTTGTCAGAGAGGAAACTACACCATCACTTATACATTTTCCTCTACTCATCTTTTTAAGCATAAAAATGGCTGACAATCAGCAGTTATGATTAGTTTTTGTAAAATAATAATTTGAATTTTTATTCTTTTTGCTCAGCATTTTATATAATCGAGTTTATTTCAAATAAAAATAAGTGAACTTCACCAACAAAAATGAATAAAACTTACTCAACTGGCAATTAGTTGCATATTCCCAAGTTAGTTTTAACCTGAAAGTTATAAGCTGCTGTCTGTATTTTTATGTTTTATTTGCAATGGCTGGAATAGAGAATATTCTATTTGCATAAGAAAAGAATTTTCGATGTGAGACACAGAGTCGTGATAAACAAGGTAATGAGGTGCAATGAGGTAGTGCTCCATCAGAATGAATGGACATCTCTTCAGATGAATCTGAGTGGGAGTGCCCAGTCATTCAGAGTTGGCTAAGCAAGATAAGAAACTTTAATAAAGAGAATACACTTGACAGTCCAGGTAGGCATCTCAGCAAAGAGCTAATATCACTTTGCAGATTAGGGCTTCTGTGGGTATGAGGTTCAATTTATCTTGCCTTTTCTCCCATGCCCTTTTCTTTGACAAAATGTTTCTTGAGTGTGAAATAGTAGACTATTGAGGCTGGCACCAGCATCCCATATAGGCACTGGGTTCTAGTCCTGGTTGCTCCCCTTCCAGTCCAGCTCTCTGCTATGGCCCGGGAGGGCAGTGGAGGATGGCCCAAGTGCTTGGGTGCCTGCACCGTAATGAGAAACCAGGAAGAAGCACCTGGTTCCTGGCTTCAGATCGGCATAGCTCTGGCCAAGGCGGCCATTTGGGGAGTGAACCAATGGAAGGAAGACCTTTCTCTCTGTTTCTTTCTCTCTCTCACTGTCTATAACTACCTGTCAAATAATAATAATAAAAAAAAAAAACTTCAAAAAATTTTAACTAAAAGAAACAGTAGAATTTCCTCCCAAGGTTTACTCAATGTTATCAGGGCAGCCTGTTAATGCCAATCAAAGAAGATTCTCCTGGGTTTTTCTCATAAGTAAGAATGGAACCACTTATGAAGTTATGGGCAGTACTTTGTATAGAATATGAGGCTGCTTCTGAGGCCTGCCTCTGAGAATGCTACATTCAGTAGAATGCAGATACATCCCCAGCTGTTAATTGGCATCAGTAGATAGGTCATAGGAAGCCTGGATTTCTGTGGAGCCTGATAGGCCTGGAAAAGGGAAAGAAGGATGGGTACACAGGAGAAATTGGGAAAAGATCCAAGATGATGGCACAAGTGAGAGTGTTGTGAGGTCCCTTCCCAGCCATGCTGCTGTGGATCAATGTGATGTGGATACTGCCTGAGTTGCAATGTAACATGAACTCTGCTCCCTGACTGGTGTGAGGGACCCACAAACAGATGGTTGGAGAGGGTTCTGTGTTTGTGTCTCCCCCAGCTGTACAAGGCCAGGCTGATGGCTGGACTTGTCAGAGGAACAAAGTCCTGGACACCAGGTGCCCAATACCCCATGAACCTTAACTGAGCTGAGGTAATTTGTTTTTAGCAATAGTAATAAAGACTTTTCAAGACATAAGGGGAAGGGCGAAAATATACACATATCAATGATGCTTCATGTTTTTGGTTGGTGTTTTCTTAAAATAATTATGGACTTGGATTCAGTAATTTCTAACTTTTAAAGTGGGTTGACACCAATGGGTCTTGAGTCATTAGTGAACTTGAATGTAAATTGTGGGCATGAGGGGTCAGTGCCCATATGGAAGGAGATGGAAGGGGATGATCAGGAGGCACATGGGTTGCAAGCAGGCTGTGACTCTGCAGGGACTCTGTTGGCTATCCTGACCCATTTCAAAGGTGGAGAAATTAGGTCTGATCATGTTGTTGGCTTGTCTAATCAGGCCTCAGGACTTTCTGGCTCTACTTGATCCTTGTCTTCATGGGAGCTGGGGCACCCAGCAGACAACCATGCATTCCTGACTAGGAACCCTGAGAAGAAGGATGCTGAAGGCCACTTCCAGATTATTTACCACTGTCCAGTTTAGGATTACAACAGACACTTTCTGCTCCCAGGAGGCATGATAGGAGCTGTCAGGTTGACATTCAATGGCACGGGGGATGCCTGCACATGGTGTACTGGGCTCTCACATTTAGCATTGAAGTTCAAAACTTTAAGTGACATTCCATTGCTCTTGCAGAGAATTTCCAATCCTTCACAAAGTCCAGAAACTCTGCACCTCCTGGTCACCCTGGCTTGTCACTAGATCTTTCTCAGGGGCCTCTAAACACTGCACCTAACCCTGCCTGGTTCACACCCAACCCCCAGACCACTGTAGGGCCATCTATGCTCAGGCTACCCCTCTTGGACTTTCCAGTCCAGAGTTGTCCCCTGCAGGTTTCTACCGTTCCTCGCCTTCAGGTGGCTGCACTGCTCATCTTGTATAAATTCAGTGAACACCAGACTTCAGTGTTGGAGGGAGGCACTAGGAGATTAGAAATGCCACCTGAGTGATTTGTTCACATTGCCCTGGCCATCTTTTCTGCTTGGAAGAAGAGTAGAATATGCTTTGTAAATGTTAACCATCTTTTCTCTCTGTGATTAAAAAGCTTCCCTACTGATGGATCCTGCCGGTGGCTTGGTACCTGAAAAAAATAGTATCCAGATGTGAGAGGTTCTTTCTAAATGTGAGAAATAAAACAATGAGAACTTGTTTCACATTAAGTCAAAATTCAGATCCTTCAAAAATGTTTTTCTTCATTGCAAAACATTATTTTCTGGTAATGGATTTGGGAGAATTGGCTTAATTTTTGCATGGCTGAAATTGGAAAATGATTGAGTGTATTTTTAATGAGAAAACAAAATTTATTAAATAAGGAGAAAAATAACATTAATTTTAGTATGTATGTTCCTTTCATATGAAGTGTTGTTTTGTTTTACTTCGATTTGAACAAATAAAAGAATGTTGCCCAGATGATGGTCATGCTTTAGTATAAAGAAATCAGCCATGAATGATGTCTTCAAGATTTTGGAGACTTGAACTGCTGTCACTTTGGAATTCTAAAGTGTTCCTAAATCCACTGTTTCCCAGATACATTAGCAGAGAGCTGTCTCAGAAGCAAAACAGACAGAACTCAAACTGGCATTGCTATATGGGATGTCTGAGTCCCAAGTGCTGCATCACAATATTTGACCCTGCTTATTACTTTATAAAAGACACATGTAATTAGGAATGTCACAGTAATAGTGTATATTCCAGCAAAAATACAACTTTATTTATTGTTTGGAATTACATTAAATCTTTGGTAGGTTTTTCTTGGTATTGGCTTGTATGACACACCTGATTTTGAAATATTTCAGCTGGCACTGTGGCTCACTAGGCTAATCCTCTGCCTTGTGGCGCCGGCACACTGGGTTCTAGTCCTGGTCGGGGCGTCGGATTCTGTCCCAGTTGCTCCTCTTCCACGCCAGCTCTCTGCTATGGCCCAGGAGTGCAGTGGAGGATGACCCAAGTCCTTGGGCCCTGCACCCCATGGGAGACCAGGATAAGTACCTGGCTCCTGCCATCGGATCAGCATGGTGCGCCGGCTGCAGTGCGCTGGCCACAGCAGCCATTGGAGGGTGAACCAACAGCAAAACGAAGACCTTTCTCTCTGTCTCTCTCTCTCTCTGTCCACTCTGCCTGTCAAAAAAAAAAGAAATATTTCAGATCCTCTTTGGTTCCCCTTTTCTTTTCATCTTGAACCATTGTATCAGTGAGCATTATAGGCACTGCATTGTTAACTTAATTGCACAATGGTAAAATAGTGACAAGAAGGTGTGCTCTACACTAGGCAAAGTTAGAAGGAAAAAAAAGTAGAGAAAGTACTCTCAGGAGAAAGTTGCAGAGAAAACTGTAGTGGGAAGTCCTGCAAAAGCAATAGAAATGGCCTGGAACTGAGTGGAAGGCTCAGCAACAGGCATGAACATAAAAAAGGACCCAGAGTCCACTCTGGTGAGCAAAGTACAGTCAAACTGCATGGGCCTGCACAATTGTTAATACAGATGGAGGGAAAGCTAGTGGACTGCACTGTCTTTGAGTCCAACTGGGAAACTTCATGGGAGCAAGGCAACTGCTCACCTTGAGGGGAGGAATAAAAAAGTGATGCATCTCTCTCTTCCCTTCTCTCCACTTCATAGCAGTGCCCTGTGGCTAGCTGTGGGAAGGCTGATGCCATTTGGGATATAAGCAGGTAGCAGCTGCTCCAGCTCTTCTGTGCATACCCAGCAACTAGCAAGAATTGTCAGCAGGGGCAACCACTGCTGTTTAAGTAAATTGGTGGTCACTGTCTCCACCTTGTCATCAGGTAAACACCAGTTCTTCCATGCCCAAACTGCAATAGGCTTGGAGGAGAATCTATTGCAAACAAAGGGAAATGCTGCCAGTGGGGATGTTTGTACACACCCAGCACAACTGTGAAAGGAGTGGGGCTGTGGCCAGCAGGTATTGTACATACACATCACCCAAGGATTTTGCCAGAGGGAAACATTCACATTCTCCACTTTCAGTCTGGCTGAGAGGCTCCATCTGCCAGGGTAGAATACATGGGCAGTGGCTCCATGAACTCCCCAGTCACTGTGTAGACAGAACAGGCTAGCAGGGCAGAGTGCACCCTCTTACAGCCCTTGACCATGGGAGCACTGGGTGCTGAGACTGTGAAAACACTGTGACTGCCTGGAAGGAGGCAAGGTTTAGCCTGGGTCTGGGCAAGCTCTGGATGCAGAGTCACACTCTCAGAACTCTTTGGTTGCCAGGGCAGATCCCTGTAGCAGGAATCATGCTCACAGAGAGGACTATGCAGGTCATTTGTGTGGTTCATACAGAAGTGCAGATGAGTGTTGAAGACACTGGGGACAAACACCTGGGCATTACTCAGCTTGGAGGAAAAGAGGTGAGAGGCTGATCACACCAACAAATGTGACCATCCTCCCTCCACTTCTGTTAATAAGAGGAGAGTTACCAAACCCAACTTGATTGTTACTCTGGATACTCACCCTACTCTAGAGCACTGAACAGAGGTCCCTGGAAACATCCGTCATACACCTCTTGGTAGTCACTGAAAGTACAGACAATGCACATAGGCATAGCTCAAAGATACAACTCATCAGAGGAAACAAAAAAGAGCAATTACCTCCACAAGAGCCTAAAAATAAATGTAGAAAATTAGGAAATGAGAATAAGGAAGACATCATGGCCCTTCAGAGGAACACAACAATTTTTCAATATAGAATGTGAAGGTCAAGAAATGGATGAAATGATGAAAACAGAATTCAAAAAATTAGTCACAGGATTACTCAAAAGTAGTCAGAAGCAAATCCACAAGCTAAAGAATACCATATGTGACATGAATGAAAATTTTTCACATGAAATTGAGATTTTAAAGAGAAATCAAAATGAAATATTAGAAATGAAGAATTCAATAGATTAAATAAAATGCAGTAGAAAGCCTTAACAACAGATTTGGAGAGCAAAAAGAAAGACTATCCAAGCTAGAAGACAAATCTTTGGAAATAATTCAGTCATACCAGAACAAATGAAATTAAAAAGCATAAAAACACTGTTTGAGATGTATGGATACTATCAAATAATCCATATATATGAATTAGGAGGTCCTGAAGGTGTGGAAAGAGAGAATGGAGGTGCCTGCTTTGTGGCATAGCAGATAAAGCTGTCACCTGCAGGGCCAGCATCACATATGGTTACTGGTTCGAGTCCCATTTGCTCCATTTCTGATCCAGCTTCCTGCTAAAGCCTGGGAAAGCAGTAGAAGATGGCCAAAGTCCTTGGGCCCCTGCACTGGTATGGGAGTCCCGGAAGAATCTCTTGGCTCCTGGCTTCAGATCAGATCACTTCAGCTCCAACAATTGCAGCCAGTTAGGGAGTGAACCAGCAGATGGAAGATCTCTCTCTCCCTCTCTCTCTCCCTTTCCTCTCCCCCTCTCTCTCCCTCTCTCTCTCCCTCTCCCTCTCCTTCTTCTCTCTCTGTGTAACTCTGACTTTCAAATAAATCTTTTTTAAAAAGAATGACTCTCATACAGAAATCATAAAACAACAAATGCCTGTGAGGATGTGGGGGAAATGGTACACTAATCCACTCTTGGAGGGAATGTAAACTGGTGAAGCCACTGTGGAAGACAGTGTGGAGATACCTCAAAAGCTGTATATAGACCTAGCATATGAACCAGCCATCCCACTTTTGAGAATTTACCCAAAGTAAATGAATCAGTGTATTAAAGAGTTATCTGTACCTTCATGTTCATTGCAGCTCAATGTATAATAGCTAAGATATGGAATCAACCCAGATGTCCATCAACCGAATACTGGATTAAGAAATTATGCTATATATATATATATATATATACACACACACACACACACAGTATGGAATATCATGCATTGCTAAAAAATGAAAACCTGTAATTTGAAACAAAATGGTTGCAACTTGAAACCATTATACTTAGTGAAATAAGCCAGTCCAAAAAGACAAATACCATATAGTCTCTCTGATCTGTGCTAACTAGTATAGTACCTAAAAGGTAATCTATGGGAGTGAAATTGGCACTTTATCATGCAATGATTTTGAACAGTCCTAACTTGACTATTGAGGAACATTGCTTTTTGTTTCTTTTCTGCTTCTTATGTTTTTTTCTTCACACTATTGTTGATCCTTCTACTTAGTCTAGTTAATCTTATGAGTATAAAGTTAATTGAAAAGAGGTCTCTGTAAAAAAAAAAATGGGAGTGGTAGAGGGAGGAGGAAGAAGGATGGGAATATAGGTGGGAGGGAGGTAGGGTTATAATTATCATTAAGTTCCTAAATTTGTACATATTAATGGCATGAAATTTACACCTTAAATAATATTAAAATAGGGCTATTGACATAATTTAATAAGAATAACAACAACAAAGCATGAAAAAATAGTTATTAATTTTTCTTTGAAAGGTGGAGCAGCAGAGAAGGAGTGACCAAATGATACAGGGGAAGAGGGCCCAAGTGCTGGGGCCCTGTCTCCTAAATGTCTCCTCTTTTCTGGCTTTGGCCTGGCTCAGCCTTAGCCATTGCGGTTGTTTGGAGTGTGAACCAGGGGATGGAAGGCATTCACATTCATTGTCTTTCTCTTCTCTCTCTCCCTCCCTCTCTCTGTAACTCTGAACCCTTCAAATAAAAGTAAGTAAATAAGTCTTTAAAAACATTCTTTCAGTAAATCCCGTATCCATGTTATATCAGTGCACACCTCACTTGATGTGTGCATTATTGAAGAGGGGGCACTGCAGTGAGAAGATGCCCCTGTGTTCATGTATAAGGAGGCTTATTTTTGTCAAAATGTTAGTACTTTATGTTTATTGCCTTGACCAAAACCACAAGGTTTTCAAATTTTAGAGTTACAAATGCTCTTCTACTGTTGTGATGATGTTTGTAATTTATTTTTAAAAAGTCTTGTCTTTCTAGATATGACAAGGTATTGATTTCCACAAATTAATCATTTATTCAAAATTGGAAAGAAATGAATGAAAGAACAGATAATCCAGAAACACTCAAATATAGGTAAGCATTTAGAATTTAACTTCCCAGCGGCCGGCACTGTGGCATAATGGGTAAGACTGTTGCCTGCAGTGCTGGCATCCCATGTGGGTGCCGGTTCAGATCCTGGCTGCTCTACTTCCCATCCAGCTCTCTGCTATGGACTGGGAAAGCAGAAGATGGCCCAGATCCTTGGGCCCCTGCACCCTTGTGGGAGACCCAATAGAAGTGTCTGGCTCCTGAGTTCAGATTGGTGCGGCTTGGCTGTTGTGGCCAATTGGGGGGTGAACCAGAGATGAAAGATCTCTGTCTCTCTCTCTCTGCCTCTCCTTCTCTGTAAAACTCTGACCTTCAAATAAATAGATAAATCTTTAATGTGGGGAGCAACTCGGACTAGACTAAGTTACTGGAATTAAGACTTATTCTATGCATCTGCTCTCCCACAATACGGCGCTGGGAGAGGAGGAAACAGCTTCTACACAGCTGCCTCCAGTTCAACCAATAAACAGCAGGACCTGCTCCTGATTGCAGGAGAGCAGCGTACTCGGCATGTGGGTAGCAGAGTTGGGATTGGTGGAAGAGGACTATAAAGGAGGAGAGAGACAACATGCACCAGGAACATCTATCCGAATAACACCTGTGCAGCCCCCGAGAGAGCCGGCCGGCGGTGTGCCGCTCCCCTGCGGAAGTGGGGAAAGTGGCAGGGGGCCCGCCCTTCCACGGAGGTGGAGGGACGGTAGCCAACCCGGGAAGAACCAGCAACAAACCCGGAGGGGGGGGTGAGCAGACAAAAGAACAGCGCAGGGTCCTGTGTCGTTCCTCCATAAAGACGGGGAGCAACACTTTAAAAAATTCATTTTCCAATTAGTTCCATATAGTTTCCAATAGTTCCATATTGTTGCCCTGTTAACTTAGAGAAATTAGCTTTAGGTTTTATGACCCTATAACTTTTATGATTCTGTGACTATTTTTAAATTTGCATTATTTGAAAGAAGTTAAACATCTTTTCATTTGATTATTGTTTATATCCCTTTCTTTAACAGGCAGAGTGGACAGTGAGAGAGAGAGACAGAGAGAAAGGTATTCCTTTGCTGTTGGTTCACCCTCCAATGGCCGCTGTGGCTGGGGTGCTGCGGCCGGCGCACCACGCTGATCTGATGGCAGGAGCCAGGTACTTATCCTGGTCTCCCATGGGGTGCAGGGCCCAAGGACTACTGCACTCCCTGGCCACAGTAGAGAGCTGGCCTGGAAGAGGGGCAACCGGGACAGAATCTGGCACCCCGCCCAGGACTAGAACCCAGTGTGCTGGTGCTGCTAGGCAGAGGATTAGCCTATTGAGCCGTGGCGCCGGCCTATATCCCTTTCTTACAGGACTGTAGCTTTTTAACATTTTATGTGTTGCTCTCTTTAATTATTAACATCATTAAACCTTTGACAGTAGTATAAATTACAATATTACCTCAAAAACATAATGAAATATTGAGTTAAAAATAAAGAAAAAACAAAAGTAAACTTGTGATGGAATAAAAAATCTTAATTTTAAATATACAAAACCCTGAAGTCTGAAAGGAAAACCAAGTCATAAATGACATTTTTACATCAACAAAGACCTCTAAAGAAAGTATTCTGAAGTTTCATTTCTCAAAATGAAATTGAATCCCCTAAAGTTGCAGTTGCAGCAGATTAAGCTGCTGACTGAGATGCTGACATTCCCTGTGAGCTCTGGTTCAAATCCTGGCTGCTCCACTTTTGATCCAGCTGTCTGCTAATCCATCTAGGAAAGGAGCAGAAGATGGTCCAAGTGCTTGGGCCTCTGCCATCCATGTGGGAGACCAAATGCAGTACTTGGATTGTGGGTTTGGCTCAGGCCATTGGGGTCAATAGAAGAATGGAAGATCCGTGTGTGTGTGTGTGTGTGTGTGTGTGTGTGTGTGTCTGTGTGTGTGTGTCTGCATTGCCTGCTCCAATGTCTTCCCATTCCTGACTGATGTTCTTACAGTTATCCCAGGAAACACCCCATCACAAGACTCTGCCCCACTCTGGCTGAAGAGCCCCTTTGCATGAGTCAATCAGCTCACGGCTGTGGGTCATGACTGCTGTGTGGGCACTGAGCACATACTTGACTGAGGGTAGAGGGGTCTGCCTGTGAACTCTCTCTGAGACTGGAGGGAGTGGTGGTCTTTCTCCTCCACTCCCACCCCACAAGAGAGGAGCTGGGATACGGCTTCCTTCCTGGGCAAAGTCAGCTTTGGGAACCTGTGGGCTCTTCCTCAGGAAGAGCAAGTATGAATGGCCTTTCAGTGCATGGGGCAACACCACGGTGGCCAGCCTACCTTGTCCCCCTGTGACCATGCTTGCCTGGCTATCAGGAACCTAGTAGGGATGCAGCTGGGGCAACTTGTGCAGACTCCACCACCAGCAGTGACCCAGTGTCCTGTGAAGGACCTCTGTGTAGGTAGGCATAGGAGGGTGCTGGCTCACCAATCATGGCATTGCAATCATGCATGTCACCTCTCTGAGCCTCAGTCTCCTCTTCTGGCTCACAAAGGACAACCCTTGCCCTAGGAATTGATGGGACAGCAGGAGGTGGGAACTCAGTGAGGACAGCGTGGAGAGTGGCACCTGAAGCCTCAACCCATGACTCCCATGGAAAGCCATTCATCTTCCCTTTGTCATGCCTTCCAGTAAATCCAGGAATGCTAAACTGCTTCCTATAGGCCCAGAGGACCCTTGCTCCAGTTTGGACTGTGACCGAGGACCCGCCTTGTACCTATCCATGGGACCAACAGCATCAAGATGGACAGCTAGCCCTGTACCTTATTGTAGGCTGCCAGAAAGATACCAGGCCCAGCGAGCTGCCTGTGCAGGTAAGCAGGATTCCCTGGGTGGGTGAAATGCCAGACTCCAGAGGGCTGCTGCACAGTATCAGAGCTACAAGTGAGTCCCTCTGTGTTCAGTTCAGCACAGCTGGGGACACCAGTATCCCTACCCACCAGCTGAACGTCAAGTTGTCCACTCCTTTGAGCTCACTGAAGGGTTCCTATGGGGAGCCACTGGAGGTGTGGGGTGGGACAGCCACCAGAAGCCAGGATCCTTGAGTGAGTTCCTAGTAGCCAAGATCTGGGCCCAGAAGAAGCCTAGTAAGAAGCCTGGGCTGAGGATGAGGGTGTCACCAGTCCCTTAATTCCTGAGGATGGGCTCTTTCCCACCAGCAGTGCACCTCAGCCCTGGATTTTCTGAGTGAATCAGGGAAAAAGGGAGGATGCAGGGGTGGTGTAGACAGCAGATGGAAAGAAGAAATTTCCAGCTGTGATTGAAGCCAAAGGAGGCCCAGATGGGCAAGAAGGGGCCCTTGAGGGTTTCCAGGCCAGACTGTCGAGCCAGTGGGCACTAAAATGGCCTGTTGCTGCAAGCAGGAGCCCAGGGACCCCCAAGGGACTCCATACTCTGGGGCTGTGAGTGGTAGGGAACCCTCGTTTGGCCAAGGGTACCACTGGGAGGCAGAGCTGAGTAGAGGTGCCATGACTGAGCACTCGACTGTTATGACTAACATTAAGAGTCATGACTTTGTCTAAACAGGTCAGTCAGCTGAGCTCCAGGGCTGGGGCTCTTTGCAGTGGTGGGAAGGGACTTGACTGGGAAGTGTGAGCAGGCCCTGGAAATGGGTTAGTGAGGGTTAGGACAAGGAGGGCTTGTGCAGGAATGGAGATGGGAGCATTGTGTGTAAGCAGCAGGACTTGGAAAGGCCTGTGCCATTTGGACAGAATATTGAGGAAGCTGGGCCAGCAAGACAGAGTTGGGGAGGCAAAGGAGGACTCGATCATAGAGCCTGATTCCAGTCTGGGATGATGGACGGGGTCTCCTGGGCTTCCCGGCTCAGTGGACTGGGCAGACCTGTCTCCCCACGGAAAGATGGCACCCTCGGACCAGTGGATTGGGCCTCCATCTGCAGTCCAGAGAGGAGTATCAGTGAGAATGCAGCAGGATCAAACTTGGGAGGGGGTTTGTGCAGCTTAGTGGAACCACCTCCTTTACATTTCCTTCCAGCTGGTGGTGGTAAGATCTAGGTGCCTCAGGTCATCCTATGTCGCCCCCTGGTGGTATTGCTCCAGTGGATCTTGCTCTCTGCTCTTGTACTGATTCGAGTGCGCGATGACCCTCAGGCACCAGACATGGAAACATGCAGGAGAAACCTGGGGATGGGAGTTGGTTGCCTGGCCCACAGGCTGACCAGGACTCTTCTGGTCTTCCCTAGGTTCCAAGCTCACCAACCCAGAATAGTGCCCTCCAGGCAACTGGACATGCTCAGCACCTATCCTTCCCATGCCATCCCCATGGGCTTAGTGCTCCACATGCCATTGCTCTCCCTCCTACCCAGAGCCTTCTCCATCCTAGTGTGGGGGCTGTGCATGTCCAGGCCAGGATCCTGGTGCCAATCACAGTGCTGCTGATCTCTGACAGGCATACTGGGTGTCTGATCTCACTGGTGATCATGGGCAGCGTGGCCGTTGTGGAGGTGTACTTAGTAGAGCAGAACCAGGGGTCTTCAAGATTGGAGAGTGCTGCCCCTGCTGGTGGGTGACTTGGGCTTCCCTCTGGTGCTGCACTACATGACTGCATGGGTGGGCGCTGAGGTGTACACTGCCAAGCACCTACACCATGATTCTCTGGGTCCTGTACCTATTCATATTGGAAGTGATGATCTGCTTCATCTGCTGTAACTACAAGATAGCACAGAGCAGGGCAGTAAAGTTCACTCATAGGTATGCAATGATGCTGCTGCTGCCGGTGTGCATCCTCAGCCTCGTTCTGCTGCTTGCAGTGTAAGGTACCAGTTTAAAGGATCCTTGGGAGGGAAACTGACTGCTAAACCACGCTCTTCTTAGAGCACCAGGGAAACAGCGTGTCCCTTTATAATGAATTGACATAGCTGAAATGGGAAAATACTGGGGACTATAATAGAAAACAAACTAAAACTAATTATGCTCATTATTATTTTGTAATCATTCATCAAGTTTATATTGTGAAATATAACCAGTATCAACTCTAAATTCTTACATATTCTTTGGTGTTTCTGGATTTCCTATCATGTTCCATTCATTTGTCTTTTCAACTGTCAGTAATGACTATTTTGTGAAAATTAGCAGCCCACTTTCATATCTTTAATAGCACGTTTTTAAGGCATTCCCAACAAGTATTGTCACAAGAGTAAATGAAAGCATGGTAACTCAAACTTTTAAAGCCCTGCCATCATTATTTTGCTTTGTAAAATGAATAAACACATAAAGAGCTCACATTGTGAGAATAGATAATTGCTTATTGACACAGAACCACCTTCGCTGTCCATGCTCCCATATAAGGCCTCTCATTAAAGAATGCGTATACATAAATGTTCACTGATATGAAACAGATACTGGATTTTACCAAAAGAATTATTGGCTCAGAAGTTCATATATGATGGAAATTATTTATCTCGGGATGCATTTTTCTGTAGTGTGTACAGTATATGCAGTAGAATGAGTACATTAAAATAAGCCACTCCACAGATGTAATTGTGTTAGTTAAATCACTTACCCTTGTCAGGAAGGTGTTCTATAAGGGGATCACAGGTAGCTCGGAAACCAGCTGAGGTTTTGGTTTAGTTTCAGCTGCTCAGAGAGGCAGCCTAGGCGCTGTTTCTCCATCTCAGGTGCTGAGAAGCCTGCGGGGTTGGGAGCCCAGGGTTCCGGGTTACAGGAGGGGCTGGCCACAGTTGGTGCTGAGCTCACACTTCTCCCCATCCACCAAGGTTTGTAAGGGGTTCTGGTCTCTATAGTTCCCGCCACTTCTGAGCATCAGGAGCGGCTGCTCTCAAGCATCTTCACCCTCGTTGGCAGCTTTGTGCAGCTTCCCAAGAGCCTTTGGTGGGAAGCAGTACCGAGAACCTGATTTAATCTCATTCACCATTCTCAACAGCCGACAGAGGACATCAACATCCATAGACACTCCCTCTTCTTACATGGGAAGGTAAGACTTTCACGTCCTAGACTACTGCCGATCTTCCCAGACAGAGAAATCTAAGGTTAGCCCTGCAGATGAGCCACCAGTTTCGCCTCCATGTCCCAACAGAAAAGCTCAGCGCTTCCTGAATCTTGGCTCACAATGATTGTTGCCAAGCAACGCCGGTAAACGCATGCCCAATCGCAGCCTTTAGGAGGCCAGACGCTGCGCATGCGCATGGAATCCCAGTCGCCAAGAATGATCAGCGCTGATTTGCAGGGCCCTCAGCCTCTGTTGCATTGTTTCGTTTTCAAATGTGGGAGGTTTCTGGCTGACTATTGGGAACTGTTTTGTGAAAGAAAGATTCCTATCTGGAACTTTAAAACGCTGACGGTTTTAAACTCACCAAAAATCTCTGTAAATTGCCTTAGTCCTCACTTCCACAGTCTTCTGGATTCTAGCCATTTTCCAAGGGAATTTATAAAAACATAGTGTTTTCATAATTTTTAGTAACTGTTGCCCTGTGTATCACTGATGGCAAACTTAGGAGGAGAAATCAGGACATGTTGTCCAGGAGACAAGAAAATGTGTTTTTGCAGGCCAGCTACTCCTCTCATTTGGCCCAGCTGGTCTTAACATTTTCTGTATTTTTTTGTAATTTTCTCCAAGTGAAACTTTATTGATCCATTGTTTATTGTTTTGAAGTATGATATAATATGTATGAATCTCTTAAAATGATGTTTCATTTCCCTAAACAGTTCATATTTTTGCACTAGGGCTTGAATGAAAAATGATCAAATCCACTAGTGGGAAGGGGATGGAATTTTATGTGGAAGTTAAGTACATTTTGTTTGGATTGGTTTTTGCCATTTCGTCCTCTCTTGAGCCAGTGGCATCTTTCTGGAAATTCATAAATATTTTCTCTGCATGATGTCAGAGAAGTGTGAGCTGGGTGAGGAGGACAGATCTGGGAGTGGGGGGCCTGAAACTGATTTATATTAATTTGGTCCACAGCCAACAACCTTTAAAGGGAAAGGAACTTGCTGAGACTGAAAGCTGCAGAAATATCCACGTTAACCCAAGAGGAATGCCCCATGGTTGTTCCCATGTTGATCAGTGACCAGGCACCTCAGACATTCACAAGTTCATGCACCCCAGCAGCCAGCCCAGACATCTTCCTCCAGGGCATGAGCACACTGTGTCCTAGCTAGCAGTGTGACATACTGTGTACTCGTTTCCCCTCTGGCACTGATGAGGTGGGACCAGGAAGGATACCAGCAGCCATTAACATCTTCTACTTCCCTGCAGTAAGGCCCATTGGTGACTGGACCTTGCTCCTCCAAATTTCTGCCACTTATGCTAAGTTAAAGTGTGTTGGTGAAGAGTTGACCTTGGACTCTTGGTAGTGCTGGCTTCCTAGACAGTGACATGCTGAGAGCTTACAAATGAGGTGTGTGGTTTTTTTTTTTTTTTTTTTTTTTTTTTACAGGCAGAGTGGACAGTGAGAGAGAGAGACAGAGAGAAAGGTCTTCCTTTGCCGTTGGTTCACCCTCCAATGGCCGCCACTGCTGGCGTGCTGCGGCCGGTGTACCGCGCTGATCCGAAGACAGGAGCCAGGTACTTATCCTGGTCTCCCATGGGGTGCAGGGCCCAAGGACTTGGGCCATCCTTCACTGCACTCCCTGGCCACAACAGAGAGCTGGCCTGGAAGAGGGGCAACTGGGACTAGAACCCGGTGTGCCGGCGCCGCAAGGTGTGTGTTCTTGGCCAGGTCTGGGTTGTTGTTGCTCATGTACTCCTCACTCTTCCAATACATCCACAAGGAACACATGTCTTGAGTCCAGCATGACCACTGCCTAACAGAGGGTTATCAACAATCAGGAGTTTCCTCAGCATCAGTTGGCCTAGTCCATGGGCACAAGAATAACCCATAGCCTAGGAGTTATGTTTACAAGCTGAATGTCTAGAAGCACAGTTCTGGTTAGCTGAGGTCCTTGGGCAACTTGCTTCATCCATCTAAGTTTTCTCATCTTTAAAATGGGCATAATAACAGCACCTGCTTATTAGGGTTTTGTGGATTTACTGTAAAATGCATAGCTCTGATTTATTTATTTCAATGGCAAAGTTACCCGAGAGAAAGAGGGAGAGACACAGAGAGAATTCTTCCATCCACTGTTTCACTCCCCAAGCAGTTGCAATGTCCAGGGCTGGGCCAGACCAAAGCCAGGAGCCAGGAGCTTCTTCTATGTCTCCTATGTTGGTGCAAGGGCCCAACTATTTGGGGTGTCTTCTGCTGCTTTGTCAAGCACATTAACAGGGGCCTGGATGGGAATTGGGGCAACTGAGACTCAAACTAGTGCTCATATGGGATTCTGGTTTTGCAAGTAGTGGCCTCATGTGGTTGTCTAACCCAGCTCTGTGTATACTTTTCCTCTGCACCCTGTTAAACAAATGAAGCAGCAGGTGTGCACCTGATATTTGAGTACAGACCCTGCCACTTTATTCCTGTCTGTGTGACTTTGGGAACATCATTGATTTTCCAGGTCCTCAGGTTTTTCATTGGCAAATCAGGGCCAATGAGGATGAGCCTGGGAACACAAGTGTTAGAAGCCCAAGATGTGCTGTCTACAGACTAAACCTTCAAGAAATGAAAGCTGCATTCTGTCCAATGGTCAGTCCAGCATTGGTGACATATTCTGGATGGAGGAGGCAAAAGGTGAGAGGACTCTACAGTCAGATGCAGAGTCAGGGAGCCCTTCAGATAGAGATGAAGATTTGTACACAAGGCTTAAGCTGGCATGGCACGGGTGATATGGGATGGGGAGCAAGATGTGGGAAGCCAATATGGTCATTTAGGGCCAAGTTTAGGCTTGGAGGCTGAATACCCAGTAACTGCACTTAGGAGGATCCTCCTAACCCCTAGCTCTGCTCCTCCCTGGCCCTTCAGTTTCGGTTCGGTCACAGTGTCTCCTACTCTATGACGTCTTGTATTTCTTATTGATGTCTGGGACCAGGAGTGGGGAACAGAGCATTGTGGGAGTGTTTGTGAGTTCATAGTTCCAAGAAGCTCAATTTTTGCCCATTTTCCCCTCACACTCAGGTGGGAAGCCACTCTTTGTGGGGACTCTCAGAGGTAGGTAAAGATAGGGGACATGCAGGGCTGAAATGCAGTAACATGAATGAATGGGTAAGCCATGCAACCTGGAATGAGGCTACTCCCATTCATGGAGAGAAGCATGTGTCTTTCTGTTTCTGGCTTATTTAACTTAACATGATGTCCTCCAGTTCTATTCATTTGCTGCAAATAAGATTTCATTCTTTTTAGGGTGGAATGGAGCTTTTTGGGGGAAGTGCTTAGGTTTTACATGTAAAAATAATATAATCTGAAAAACATGGATATCTTGAGCTTCTATTTTCCATTTTTGATGACTTTTATTTCTTTCTCTTCTCTAAGTGCTCTTGCTAACAGTTCCAATAATATATTGAATAAGAGAGGTGAAATAGACCAGCTTTGTTCTATAAAGTATATTTTCTTCTATAGCTTATTTATTGAAAGTTTTTATCATGGAGGTTTTTGATTCTTAACTAATGCTTTTTTTTTTTTTTTGACAGGCAGAGTGGACAGTGAGAGAGAGAGAGAAAGGTTTTCATTTTGCCATTGGTTCACCCTCCAATGGCTGCCACAGCCGGCGCGCTGCAGCCGGCGCACCACACTGATCTGATGGCAGGAGCCAGGTACTTCTCCTGGTCTCCCATGGGGTGCAGGGCCCAAGGACTTGGGCCATCCTCCACTGCACTCCCGGGCAACAGCAGAGAGCTGGCCTGGAAGAGGGGCAACTGGGACAGAATCTGGTGCCCCGACCGGGACTAGAACCTGGTGTGCCAGCGCCGCAAGGCGGAGGATTAGCCTAGTGAGCCGTGGCGCCGGCCTTAACTAATGCTTTTTATATATCTATTGATATATGTTGCAGCTGATTTCTCAACAATGTTGCACTGGATTCATTTCTGAGAGGAGGAGCGTGGTTGGGGCAAGAGGCGCAGAGTCACCATACAGACCCCAGGAGTCAGGTGAAAGCAGGCCTGAGGCAAGCAGCCCACAGAGTTAGTTACAACAGCTTGTATAGCCAAGACCAGCCAATCCAGTCAAGGGGTGGTCTATTCCCCAACCAATCACAGCCTGTTGCCAGGCAGTTTCCAAAGCCATCCAATCACAGCCTGTTGCCAGTCAGGCTCTTGTAGCCAGGCAGTTTCTGAAAGCATCCAATCATGGCCTGCCATCAGTCAGGCTCTGTTGTCAGGTGGTTTCCTCTGTTGTCATGTGGTTTCCAAAGCCATCCAATCACGGCTGGTTGCCAGGCAGTTTCTGTTGTCAGTGGCCATCTTGGCATGACCTTTTCAACTCAGCGGCCATCTTTTTTTTTTTTTTTTTTTTTTTTTTTTTTTTTTTTTTTGACAGGCAGAGTGGAGAGTGAGAGAGAGACAGAGAGAAAGGTCTTCCTTCTGCCTTTGGTTCACCCCCCAATGGCAGCTGTGGCTGGCGCATCATGCTGATCCAAAGCCAGGAGCCAGGTGCTTCTCCTGGTCTCCCATGTGGGTGCAGGGCCCAAGGACTTTGGCCATCCTCCACTGCCTTCCTGGGCCATAGCAGAGAGCTAGACTGGAAGAGGGGCAACCGGGACAGAATCTGGCGCCCTGACCGGGACTAGAACCCGGTGTGCTGGCACTGCAAGGTGGAGGATTAGCCTATTGAGCCACGGCTCTGGCCTAGCATCCATCTTGATATGACCTTTAAACCTCATTCCACCACATATATAATCATATGGCTTTTTTGTTCTTCATTCATTCGTTTTGGTGTCATCTATTACCTTTGTTGACTTGTGAATGTTGAGATATCCTTGCATCCCTGGAATGAATCTCACCTGTACATGATGTATTGTCTTGATGTAGTATTGGTTTTGGCTTGCTAATATTTTTGAGAATTTTTGCATCTATGGTCATCAGGGATATCAGTCTGTAGTTTTCTTTTTGTGTTGTATCCTTCTTTTGTTTTGGTTTCATAGTAATACTGGTGTTATAAAAACAGTTTGACAGAGTTCTATTTATTTCAATATTTTGGAATTGTTAGAACATATTTGAGTAATTTCCTCTTTTTTAAAATGATTCATTTGCAAGTGAGAGAGAGAGAGAAAATCTTCATTCCACCAGTTCACTCTCCAGATGACCACAGTGCCTGGGGATAGGCTACGCTGAAACCAGGAGCCAGGAGTTTCATCTGGGTCTCCCAGGTCGGGGGTAGAAGTCCAAGTACTTGGGCCATCTTCCCCTGCTTTTCTCAGGTCATTACCAAGGAGATGGATTGGAAGTGGAACACGAACCAACACCATAAGGGATGCTGGCATCACAGACAGTGGTTTTACCCACTGCAATGCAACACTGCTCCCAGATTTATTTCCTCTTTTTTTTCCTCTTTTTGTAGAATTCAGCTGTAAAACCATCAGGTCCTGGACTTTGCTTTGTTAGGAAAAAATGTTGTTATTGCTTAGATTTAGGTATCATTGCTTATTACAGGTCTGTGTAAATTTTCTGTATCTTCTTGAATTAATGTTATTAGGTTGCTTGTATCCAGTCATATATCCACTTCCTAAGCTTTTCCAACTAGTTAGCATATAGCTTCTTATGATCCATTGCACTTTATCAGTTGCAATGTCTCTTTTTTCATGCCAAATTTTGTTCATTTCAGTTTTTTCATTGTTTCTCTGACATGTTTGCCTCTTTTAATCAACTTTTTGAAAATCAGCTTTTCTTTTTGTTGATCTTTTGTATTGTTTTCTTAGTTTAAATTTAATGAATTCCTTCTCTGATCCCTATTGTTTCTACTGTCCTAATAATTTTGGATCGTGTTTTTTATTGCTCTTGTAAGTCTTTAAGATGCATCATTTGACTATTTATTTGAAATATTTCTATTTTTAATGTATACACTTAATGCTATAAACTTTCCTCTTAACAATATTTCCATATACCATATGTATTTTTGATATGTTGAATTTTCATTTTCAATTGTTTCAAAATATTTCTTTAAAATTCCTTTAATGAGCAACTTGTCATTCAAGAGCATGTTGCTCAATTTTGGTATGCTTGTAAATTTTCCATTGTTCTTGTTGATTTCTAGTTTTGTTTCTCTGTGGTTTTAGAAGATATAAAGCAGTTTTAAAACATTATTGAGATTTAGTTTCCTGCCCAATATATGGGCAATCCTAGAAAATCTTCCATGTATTTATCAGAAGAATATGGGTTGCATAATTGTTGGGTGAAATTTTCTGTAAATATTTGTTAGGTCAATTCGTTAAATAGTGTGGTTGAAATCTGGTGTATATTTCTTGGTTTTCTTTCTTTAAGATTTTTTTAAAATTTATTTATTTGAGAGGTAGAGTTACAGACAGTGAGAGTGAGAGGCAGAGACAGAGAAAGGTCTTTCTTCCATTAGCTCACTCCCAAAATGGCCCCAATGGCCAGAAATGCGCTGATCCAAAACCATGAGCCAGGTGCTTCTTCCCGGTCTCCCATGCACAAGCAGGGGCCCAACAACTTGGGCCATCTTCTACTGCTTTCCCAGGCCATAGCAGAGAGCTGGATTGGAAGAGGAGCAGCTGTGACTAGAACCAGCACCCATATCGGATGCCAGTACTGCAGGCAGAGTATTAACCTACTGTGGCGCCATGGTGCCAGCCCCCATTCTGTCTGAATGATCTCTCTACCTATGATAGTCAGATGTTGAAGTCCCCTACTATGGTTGCATTGGAGTCTATCTTTCTGTTTATGTCTAATAATATGTGTGGTATAATTTGGGTTGTCTTTTGTTGGGTACCTATATATTTATGATTGTTATATCTTCTTGCATTTCTTGCTACATTGTTCCTTCTCACAATATATATTTCCCCTGTCTTTTATACAAGTTTTGATTCAAAATCTATTTTAATACAGCTTGTTTTTGGCTTCCATTTGCTTGGAATATCTTTTTCCAGCCATTCACTTTCAGTTTATGTGTATTTTTAATCTGTGAAGTAAATATATCATAGGCAGCATATAGTTGTGTCTTTTAAAAAATCAATCCAGTCAACCTGTATCTTTCACTACAGAACTTATTTTACTTACATTCAAGATTAATATTGATAGATAAGAACTTAGTGCTATCATTTTCTTGATTGATTACTGATTCTATCAACTCTGTTAGTGAAGTTTGTACCACTATGTGCTTTCAATATGGTTACTTCTAATGTAGGACTCCGTTCAGAATTACACTATAACCTGTAAGGTTAGGATGGTTAGGAATTCTCTCAGATTTTGCTTGTCTGGAAATACTTTATTTCACTCTCACTTTGAAAAGATAGTTTTTCTGTAAAAACCATTCTTGGTTGGAAGGTTTTTCTTTCAAGACCTTAAATACATTGCCCTGCATGTCAATCTTTAGCCCCCTGAGGTTGTGACTTATGGAAGATCTGCAGAGCTTGGGTGGCTTCGGGGTCTTCCTGATTTTATCATTGGGCAAACACACCAGGAGGAGGAGTTGCTAAGGCCTGGCCAGCTGGAGATGCCTATTCTTCCACCTCTGACCACATGCAGACAAAACACAAGTGGAAATAAGGAGCCTCTCAGGGTTTCAGATGTTTCCCTTCTTTGTTCCTCATTGCACTATTCTGAGAACAACCCCTGGAAACATCTGTTTTCCTGTGCCTGGACCTTTATTATTTGAGATGATTCTTCTGACTGTACAGACCGAAGAGACATTGTCCTCAGAGGACCACTGATAAAGATCAACCAAATTGGGAGGGGGCACAATAATCAGTTCTCAACATGTGTTTGGCAGTAATGAGTATCCTTGTGTAAAAGTGTTATTGTGGTTTCATATGTTAGGGAAACTCAAATACAGGTACTGCAGGCTTTCTCAGGGTCTGCAGAGAAGCTGTGTCAGTCCAGTAAGACTCTTGTGTGCAGGGTTTCCTGAGGATATTGGGGACCAATGGACACCATATCCATGAAGCATCCTTCTCTGGCTCCCAGGTCTGGTGCTCTGGAGTCATGGTCAGAGTAAGAATTTTTGGAGCCAGGATGGCCTGTGCAGGTGTTTCCCAAGCTTCTTATTCTGTCACTGGGAAAAGCTAGTCCTTATGTGAGGAAGGAATTTCTTGATGGAGCCTGCAAGTCATCCTGGGTCCAGAGACCCTGGCTGCCATTTTCCCTCCTATGTGGGATTCATGATACACCCACATCTTTCTTGGCAATAGTATGTTCCAAATTCCTTGATCTGTGCAGTGACTGCATTTTCTTTCCACTGGGCTCTTCTGCAAGGAGTTTGGGAGAGTGCTTGGAAGATGGGCTGCTTAGAGTCCCCATCTAGGTCTAGGTGTCTGATGTGGCCTCTGGCTTCAGGCAGAGTCTACTTGGACCCTCAGTAGAAAGTGATGATGTTTGTACATTCCCTGTGGAACACTTTGTAGGCCTGTGAGGCAGGAGTCATGCTTATCTGATAGTGACAACAGTGATGGTAGCTCTATGAGCCCAAAGACAAGACCCATCTCTGGCCTCTAAGCCTCCCTTCATGGACTGAGAACTATGACATGGAAGAAACCAATGATGTGAGTTCCATCAGCCTGAGAGCAAGGTGTCCCTGCCATGAGTGACCATGCTTGGCTGAGATGCAGCTCAGGGCTAGTAAGGAGAGGCCAGTGTGGGGGGAAGTTGCTAGAGTTTTTCTGAGTGACCCTATACAGACCACTTGGACATGCATGAGATTTCACTGCTAGATACTTCTGAAAAGCCCTAGTATCATGTGTTTTCTGTGTAGCTGTGGTGGGGAAGGTATAGGACCTTAGTTTGAGTTCCTAGGAGGCCAAGTCTGAGACTTAGGTCCAGGGAGACCCAGTGAGCCCTGGTCCCAGGAATCAGAAGAAAAGGAGCAGAAGATAAGGAAGTCCCTCTAAGGAAGGAAGAAAGGCTGAGGCTGCTTTCTTTGGCCCTGAAGCTTGATCCACTGCCACCTCTAGGACAGGAATGGATTTGCTTACTGGAAGGATGGAAGCATGGACTGTTCACCTACTAGGCCCCTCCCCCAGTGAGATGAGCTGGTCCTGGAGGCATGGATTCTGCACTTCTGGCTGTGGGAACTTGGCCAGAGCAGTTTCCCATGCACCTGGAGATAGGCATGAGGCTATCAGTGTAGATGAGGGTGAGGTCACCGAGCTCTTGGTACTTCTCACCAAGAAGTCACATTGTCAGAGGTAGGCCTTGGGATACCAAAAGGGCAGCAAGGGTTCTGCCACAAGCTGTCCATTTGCCTGTGTCAAGGGCATGTTGAAACCCTTGGGAAGAGATCAAATCTTCAACCCCATCATGTGGCTCCCACTCAGGTCCTCTACAGTGGGCTCTTTATTATATAATATGGTCATGGTCATGGTCATGGTCATGGTCATGATAGCGTGGGACCATGGAACATGCAGATGAGATACGACCAGTTTTGCAAAACATGAGCAGATATAGCCTAGATCACTATAACCCATCTTCCTGGGTAGGAAGCTTGCTGTGGCCTTAGAACATTCCTAAGAGGGGAGTGAATAATGATTTAATCATTGCCTTAGACGCATGATGTCTTTCTGGGTTACTGAAATATTAAGTAAGAAAATCTTGCTGGATTTTCTTCCATAGAAATTCAATTAGCAACATGATTTTTTAAAATGTGTTCATGAAAATGTTCATTCAAACCTTGAAAATGAGCCCTGCCAAAACTTCCAAAATGGTTCCTAAAATTCAAGGGTTTTCATACTTGAAGAACACCTCTGGACACACACATATGCACTCCTATGATGCTCAGAATATGAATTTGTGAAATGCTCCCTAGCTCCAGGAAACAGTGGTGCAGAGGACAGTGTCTGAGAAATATGATGAATTCCTTGTGTTTCTCTGTGGCCAGCAGAGTACTATAATCCACAGTCCTTAAAAAGTTGGCACTTGTTATCAGTCTGTTACAGGTGCTACTTCCCAGCTGAGGGAGCCTGGGACCCTGTTTATTGATGTTTGATTTCAGATAATTCAAGAGGAATGCCTGTCCCTTTCTGTCATCCAGGAGTTTCTATAAGAGTTCTGGGGTCAAGTGTCTCTCTATGTTCTGTGGAAAGGGTAGGGGGCATGACCACCTGCTAAGGGTTAAGATTGGGGCAGTAATTTGGGGAACCCTGCTATTTGGGCACTAAGTTGGGGCTAAGCAAGGTTCTGGGCAGGTGTAGTTATCAGAAGCCAAGGTTCTGGCAGGAAGGGACAGGCAGTGGTGGACAGCAAGAAAAGGTGCATAGTCCAGAGTCCAGTTGGTGAAAGTCCTGGTGCCAGATCCATGGGCAGGACTCCAGGTTTTCTCTCAGCACCTCATCCACCCTATGTTGCTCTTGTGGCTGTGGCCAAATAGGGGCCAACAAGCATGTGCAGCATAGTTTCCAACAGAACAAATATGAGGAAGAGTATTGATTCCAAAAACCTGAATGGTGATTAAAATAAAGAAAAGGTTCAGAAAAAAAGAACAAGTCCTGTCTCAGTTCAGCTCTTTGAGGACAGTAGGGTTAGAGATAAATGAGGATCTAGTCAGCAGTGAAAACGGTCCATGCCTGGGGCCTCTAATCACCCACACCTCCACAAGGGAGGGTTTGAACCTGGTGACCCACTACTTCTATGTCATAGTTGATTGCAGGAGAAATGCCATGATTCAGGGGAACCAAACAGATCAATCCTGAGAATTTGGGATCAGATACATGGGTCAATTGACTGATGGCACTGACACTGAGGTATCCATGTTTGAACATTTGAGGTCGGGGAGGAAAGATCTTAAGGAGGGGGAAAACTAAAGAATCAGAGGACCAGAGATGCAGAGGTGGGAACTACACAGTCCTGAGTGTCATGGGGGATGGAGAATGTCAAGGACTCGTCCCACCACCTTTGGTCCCTTGGACTATACCTGCACTTCCTGGCCAAAGTTCTTCAGTTCCTCAATATAATCCCTATAACTCTGACTAAATTCACATTTGTGAGCTTTATTGAATGAGCATCAATTATTGCCAATCCAGCGATTCTTGGAGAACCCTTGCTTTCATGTTCATGGCAGGATGGAGCCTGTAGAAGGAAGTCTGGGTACAAGGGGCTCTTGGGGTGAGTAGCAGCGGACATATAGAGACATTTTGAGTTTGAAACAAGTAAGAGGATAAGAGGAACTTGTGCCTTGTGCTTTCTAAGGGAGTTAGTGAGCTCCAAAGTCTAGGGTCCATCTCTGTCTCAATGTAAGGGAAATTTTCCATGTAATTTACTGCCACAGTATGGTGGCATTGGGCAAAGGAAGTAGCTTGCTTCTAAAAAGAAGGTAGACCACTCAAGGTGTTTCATAGCATGTGGGTATAGAGTAATGGTGTGCACTGCATAAACAAAAACTTTCTTCCCCTAAGGGAGGACTCTATCCCAGGGCAGGAACATCCCCAAGCCATGACCAGGAAGACTACCATGGCCATGAAGGACATCTTCATCTGCAGGTAGTGATGAGACAGGGACAGCATAAGCTATGATGGTGAACATGAGCTGCTTTCAGAATCATATGGATCCCTCCAGCCCACGGAGAAGGCAAGTGAGGCCTCTGAACCAGATGGAGCCAATGGGGCTGAACAGGACAAGGAGGAGACAGAAAAATCTCTGGGGAGAGGAAAGGAATTTTGGGAATAAGTAGAGATAACAAAAGATATTTTAAAAAGATTTATTTATTTGAAAAGCAGAGTAAAAAGAGGGCACATTCAGGGAGAGAGGGAGATCATCCATTTGTTGGTTCACACCTCAAAATAGCCTAGGCTGGGCCAGGTCAAAGCCAGGAGGCAAGAGCTCCATCTGGGTGGTCTCCCACATGAGTGGTAGGAACCAAAGTACTTGGTTCATTATCCATTGCCTTCCAGAGCATATTAGCATAAAGGTGGATGGGAAGTGTTGATGCCAGAACTGGAATCTGCCCTGCCAAGTGATAGCTTAACCTATAGCCCTACAATCCCCACACCTTAAAAGTATTTTACAGGTACTGAAATTGTGGCATAGTGTCTTAAGCCATTGCCTGTTTAACTGGCACTCCATATGGATGCTGGTTCAAGCCCTGGCTGCTCCACTTCCAATCCAGATTTCTGGTGATGCTCCTGGTAATTGGGGAATTGCACCAAGCGGGAGACCTGGAAGTAGCCCCTTGCTCCTGGCTTCAGCCTGGCCCAGCCCTGGCCATTGTGGCCATTTGGTGAGTGAACCAGTGGATAGAAGAATTCTCCCACTCTCTCTGTGTGTCTCTGTAACTCTTCATGTAAATAAAATAAATCTTTAAAAATAGAGTGTCCTACAGAAGTTTTGCAGAGACAAGCAGAATAATCTTTCACCTCTCTGTGAAAATTCTAGTATAATTTCTGGACTGTGCTTTTGGAATTTTACTTCTCTAGGGAAAAGTGTCTTTGGGGAAGTAGGGACCATTGGATTGGGAATGTAGGGACCATTGGAGTGGGAGATGTTTCAAAATGAGGGTGGGAGAGGCCCTAAGAGGTACATAGACTGTACTGCTTACACATCATGTTCATTTCCTTTCTTTGGTCCTGGGACCACCTCTCTGACCAGGGGCCCTGTGCCCTCCAAGGGCTGCCTTGACAAACTCAGGATACACTCCTTCTTCCCAGACATCTAAGGGAGAACTGAAACCACAGGAGTGTCCCTGAACTGCTCCCTGAAAACCTGACCCAGAACCACCCCTCGGGATCAGTGTCCAGATGACCCATACCTGCTAACTGGAAATAAAGAAGGCCAGTAGGTTCCTTGAGCCTCGGTTTAGCTGATTCATGACACGGTCAGGCCTTTGGACTTAGATGGTAGGGCCTCATAGGATATCAGATTCTCAGGCCTTGTTCCCACTCCTGTTCCTTAGACCTAGCAGCTATTATGCATGAGATTAAATTAGAGGCAGTGAGAGGATAGATTCAATGTGAAGTCATTAGGAAAGAGGCTATTATTTTGGTTCTTTCTGGAAATCCTTTCCAAGAACTTTGTCCTCTTCTTGTTAGCAAACAAAAAACTCATAATGCTCAATAATGGAGCAATGGATCACAAACAAGGGTGCTAATACTTAAATGAATTTACATGTGAGAATTTAATGGGTAGAAAATGAAATAATTCCCATTTGAATAAAATTTACCTTCATTGATAGATCCTATGAAACAAGGATTCTGTCAGAAAATTAGGGTTGGATAGTTACTTTCCCTGCATCATAGGGACTTTTAAATCTGGTTGAACAGGAATGCTGATCAGGAGCTTAAAATGAAAATATCCCCTATCTACCTACCTCCAAGTCTCTGGGACCAGGGAACCAAAAATTACATGACCCTGATTATTTGTTCCATGAAAGAATGTGTGGAAAAGTGAGTGGGAGGAGACCAGTATCCAGAGGCAGCCACTGCAGAGGTCCACATGGCAAGGATCCAAGGCTCCCCACCGGTAGTCGGCACCTACCTGCCATCCATGAGGGTGTTCCACCTGGAGGTGGCTCCTCCAGCCTCAGTCTGGCATTCAGAAGACATCAGCCACAGCTGACACTGACTGCAGTCTCACCACAGAGACCATCACATGGCAGTCCCCAGCCAAGATGCTCCCATGGAGACTGTGAGGGGATAAAATATGTTATTACTGGTCAAGTTTTAGGGTGTTGTGTTACACAGCACTAGACTGGGATGGCTGTTGAGTAGGCAACTTCTACATCATCTGCCGATGTTCCCCACTTCAACATATTTGCTTTTCTTGTGGGATGCCCTCCTCTTGTGCATGCCCTGTAGAGAGTGATGCACCTCTAGGGAAAGATGGCCTGAGTGATATGTGTCACTCAAAGATGTTGGTCCCAGAGTCCCCAGAATCTATCCTGCTTACCTCCTTTGTGCCCCCCTCACTCTATGAGAAACCAGCTGAACTGTTGTGATCTGCTCTGTGACAAAGCCTTAGTGGTCCATTGCAGACTGAGGCCTTTTGTCAGCAGCTAGCTATGCACTGAAGCTTGTGGTCCCTAACTGTATAAGGAATCTGGCCAATAACCATGTGGCTGAGCCTGACAGTAGAATGGATTATCCCTCAGTGCAATCTTGAATTGATCATAGCTCCAAAAGGTACCTGGCTTCCAGGCTTAAGAAAAATCCTGAACCAGAGCTCACATTGGATTCCTGCTTGGAACAACAGTATCCTACCTGAAACCCCCACAAACTACATGGAACCCCAACATCATGCCTGAATGAAGCAGGTGGGACCCATAGTCCTCCTCTGTCTAGGTTATGAGGGTCTGTTTCCCACAAAATGTTTATTTCATCATATGAAGGAATGATTTAATCCTTGTCTATCATTCAGCCCAATTTTCTGCTGCAGTAAAACATTTCAGCAACTGCCAATTCCCATATAGATAAAATAGAGGAAAAAGAGGGAAGGTCCACAGTCTCATTCAGTGTCTTGGAAATCAAGCATACTGGAACTGTTTCTTAAAGAGAGAATGCTCCATATTCTGCTAAGAGGTTTTTCTTGACTTGTTAACATTTTTGTCACCCCACCAACAGGCCTGATTATAAATGATTCATTTTCCAGTTTAGTGGTTTTACTTAATCTTTCCTTTGCTTCCTTCCCCACAACTGTGTGTTTGATGGAGAGAGAGAGAGAGAGAGAGAGAGAGAGAGAGAGAGAGAAAGGGAGAAAGAGAGAGAGAAAGGGAGAAAGAGACAGAGACAGAGACAGAGAGGAATTTGCTCCTGGTTGAAGCTCCAAAATTTTCTCAATAAACCAAAAGGAGACTTCATTCTGTTCCAGCAATGGGGCACCTTCCTGGACCAAATTATATATGATTTGATTCCCAAATATTTGCATTAGCAATTAATAAAGAGGAACAGCAGTGGCCAAGGGTTTGTCTTTTGGGGGAGACTCCTAACTGTGGGGTTTGCCAACCCTAGTGGGTGCCTGTGCTTTATCAAGACTTCCCCCCTACCTCCATTCCAGTGTCCACCCCTGTCCTGCAGCCCAGCTGATGCTACATAGAACACACATGCATCAGTGTGATGGAGTCCATTACTCAGACAGCAAACCAAAGGGACACAATCCTAATGGCCTGTCGCTCCCCCTCTTCGTGGAGGAACGACACAGGACCCTGCGCTGTTCTTTTGTCTGCTCGGCCCTCCCCGGGTTTGCTGCTGGTTCTTCCCGGGTTGGCTACCGTCCCTTCCACCTCCGTGGAAGGGCGGTTCCCCCTGCCACTTTTCCCCACTTCTGCGGGGGAGCGGCACACCGCCGGCCGGCTCTCTCGGGGGCTGCACAGGTGTTATTCGGATAGATGTTCCTGGTGCATGTTGTCTCTCTCCTCCTTTATAGTCCTCTTCCACCAATCCCAACTCTGCTACCCACACACCGAGTGCGCTGCTCTCCTCCAATCAGGAGCAGGTCCTGCTGTTTATTGGTTGAACTGGAGGCAGCTGTGTAGAAGCTGCTTCTCCCTTCTCAGCGCCATATTGTGGGAGAGCAGATGCATAGAATAAGTCTTAATTCCAGTAACTTAGTCTAGTCCGAGTTGCTCCCAGTTGCTCCCCACAATGGCCCTTGGCTAATCTCTTAGGATGTGGTAGCTCTTTTAAATAATTCACTTCTGGTTCAATTTAAATTATTTTTAAAGTCAGAATAAGCAGCTTGAACTGGTTAGCCTGGTGTTCCTCTAAGCCTATGCCACCTCTCAGTGTGGGAGTGAATCTGTTTCAACCAACAGTAACCAAAGGAGAGGATAGGAGATGAGTCTCCTGCATTTTCAGTTTCCCTCTCCCGTGAAAATTCAGTCCTGCAGGTGAGCTATGGTGAGCACAGTTGAGGCCCAAGTGTCTTGGCTGTCATGCCTGATATACAGCATCTATTTTATGGGTAGTGACTCAAAGGAAGATATCTCCAGTCTCTTGGCCACACTCAGTAAGAATGTAGCCTTTCTCAGTTGGAACTGGACAGGTTGATAAATGAATGACCTGAGATACAGCAAGACTTGTATGGGAGGTGGGGGAAAAGCAGCCAGAGTGAAGCTTCTATGAGATGAACCTGAGCTTGGGAGGAGGTAAAGTTGTAGCCTACATGCCTCAGACTCTCGCTGTCCACCCTTTTGTAGGTTTTTTTGAAAGCATGTTTCTTCATGTGTTTTATGCTTTTAGAACAGTTTGTGGAGACTTTAACTGTCTAATTTTTAAGTTGTTTTTATTGCCAGATTTTCTGTTTCACTGGAACGTGATCCAGGGGCTGCTAGTGATGTCATCCCAGAGGTAGAGATTGCATTTGTTCATTCAGTGGTGCAGCTGTCTGTACATCATGACCTGACCTCCTAGGTGGTAAGTTTCAAGCCATGCAGTACAGTGCCATTGCATGTATTATTTTATGAACCCAGAATAGGAACATTTTGGTTTTCAAATGAGCTCGTTCTATCTAAGCTCTATATCTATCCATCCATCCATCCATCCATCTATGCTATATCTATCCATCCTTCTTCCTATGTACCTACCTATCTATCCTCTATCTTTCATTGTTCAGAAATGCAGGTTTCTTGTTTAGCTTGCTTTTGGTTTTATGGTTTGGAGAAAGACCTGACTTGTGCAATTCCTGCCTTTTGGAATTTAAGAAAAGTTACATATTTGTATACAAAGGTGCAATAAGTGTTTGAAATCTTTCACTAATATCTTGAGAAAAAGGCATTCTCTGTTTTGGGGGCACAGGATCCAGTTGCACCTGTTAATTTCTTCTCTTTCGTTGTTTCTATCCTTTAGGTCTATGAGAGACAATTCCAAACCGGAAGTGCTAGGAACAGGAAGTGCTAGAAGAGAAACCACAGAACTGATTTGGAGGCAACATTGTTAAGCAATTGTATCTGGTTTGTGGTGATTTCCCTAGAACTTACCCATGCAGACCAGAATATGCTTCCTAAAGTATTTTTTCTTCAGAGGGACCTTGGCTGTTTTCCAGTTCTTCTTGCTGTTCAAGTAAGGAAAATTATTTGCCCAAGATCACATGGATTGGACTATGATAAGGTACAGAAAAATTAAGACACCCCATTATTGCAAAATAATCTGGGCTTGACCAAAGTTACTCCATTTTTTGGACCAAGCCCCATGTTGTGGGCTTTGGTTTAGGTTCCAGAAAGTGCTTTTGTCTGGGTCTGTTCCAGGAAATATTTTTCTCACCTCAGACTTGGATCTCTATTAACTGCTGCCTTCTGCTTCTGTAAACATGCTTGCTGCTTTCTTAAGATAATGACTAAAGAAATTGTATAAAACAGTTTAAAATATTCAGACATTGAGCGACTGTTACTTCTCACACTGTAAAATGCTTACAGCTGGATTGGATAAGAAAATGGAGGATAAGATTTGGAGCAACATGATTGGCTAGCAGGACCTGTGCTTAGGCCCTGGAAATAAGCCAAACAGAATATGAGTTGAAAATTTAAAAACCCTTGCCCTCCTCACTGTAGCATGGCAGTCTCCAAGGTTCCAATGGGATCTATCATTGCCAGACATGGCTTTTAATACAGATTCTTCTTTTTTATCTTTGTGTGAGCATGATCTCTCTCACTTTCCATTACAACAGCACCCAATGAATCAAGGAAGAGCATGAAGTCCCGGTTGTGGCCCTGCTTTAGGTGTGTTAGAATTTGTGTTTGTCTCCCATGCTGTCTCTGTGACAGTGCCTTTGAAATAAGGTGGACATACATTCATTTGTAGAGACATTATTGTTTGCAAGGCACCTCCCAGGTCTCACCTAATTTGACCTTCCCAGTTGATTGCCATTAAGGGGATCCTGTGGATGAAGCAGCCAAGGCTCTGAAATGGGTGGTTCTGTCATCCCTGGACTTTTGCCTCCTGAGTCCATGTGTCTCTTCAAAGGGCTTAGGGGTTCAGGCCCTCATTTGCCCAGTGCCAGTGTTCCCATTCTCATTTCCTGAGTTTCTCTTTTGGGGCACACTTGTACCACCCTGCAAGGCTTTTCCTTCCTATATTGGAACAGTGTTCCAGATAGTTGTCTGGGTGTTGTGATTGAAACTGAGAAGCCTAGAAAGTCAAGTCATGATTTTATATGTCACTCTGCTCTGCACCTTCCATAGCATGTTATAAACAACTGGGTGTTCACATGAAGCTGTTCTTTGCTTTTCCTTTGGGAAATCTTGGTCGTCACCACCATCAGTGTCCTTCCTGTGTGTGAGCCTATAAGCTCCCTTCTCCCTGGAAATGCTACTTGGCCAGACTCTCAGGGTCTCCTCTGGGTGAAGTGACCCCACTGAAATGGTTTCCAGACCTGTCAGAGACTCAAAGAAGCAGGAATAGAGAGAAAGAGAGATAAAGAGAGAGAGAGAGAGATCTTCCATCTGTTGGATCACTCTCTCAAATGCCTGACATAGTTGGTGCTGGGCTAGGCTTAAGGGGCCAGGAACACCACACAGGTTTCTCATTTGGTTGGCAGGGACCCAATCACTTGAGAAATCACTGTTGCCTTCTAGGATATGCATTAGCAGGAAGCTGGGTTCAGAAGCATAGCTGGGACTTGAACTCAAGCACTATGACATGGGTATAGATATCCTCAATGACATTTTAACTGATGTGCCAAATGTCCAGTCACTTTTGTTTTCAATGTTTCTTCCAATGATTATTACTTGATGTCTTTTAAATTTTGCACCCTGGGCCTGTGCCTTGATGGAAACCCAATGCTCCCAGACCATGCAGCTCTAGAACCCATTGCAGATGGTGCTTGGTTGCTGGGGTAAGCCACTAGAGTTTAGAGGTTCCAAAAGAATGGTTTAGGGAACCAATGAGGCTTGTGGTGTATGCTGGGGACAAGCTGGCTACATGACAGGGAAATCAACAATGAGATGTCCCTGTCTGAATGTTAATTTCCCTGTGTCCTGCCACTATCTATTTTGAGAAGTTCTTGGCCATTGATAAAACATAGTTTAGAGATGCAAAAGGCTTCAGTAGCCTAGGCATCTCATGTCAAGAGCCTTGGGTGATCACTGATGGTATACATAAGAGTGTTAATTGTTGGGATCAGTGCTGTGGTGTAGTGGGTATAGCCACTGCCTGCAGTAACAGCATCCCATATGGGTGCTGGGTTAGGTCCCAGCTACTCCATTTCCAATCCAGCTCTCTACTATGGCCTGGGAATGCAAAGGAAGATGGCCAAAGTTCTTGAGCCCTTGCACCAGTGTGGGAGACCCAGAAGAAGCGCCTGGCTCCTGGATTTGGATCAGTGCAACTCCAGCTATTGTGGCCAATTAGGGAGTGAACCAGCAGATGGAAGACCTCTTTATCTCTCTGCCTCTCCTTCTCTCTGTGTAACTGACTTTAAAATAAATAAAATAAATGTAAAAATAAAATTTAAAAAGTATTAATTGTTAAAATTAACAACAGGATTAACTGTGTACTAATTTCCCATGCAGGACTTCTATCTTCAAAGAGTTACAATATTAGAGTTAATGGTAAAACTTGTTCTCAAAGATTTACTTTCTTTAATGTGTTAAGTAAAGATTATTCTTATATCTCTTAAGTTTTAGTTATGTGTAAATGCTTCTAAGAGATGTGCTATCTTCCTTACGTGTTTCCTTAAAGTTAATTTTGTTGCTCAACCATGGACTTTTGAATCCATGTCTCCCTATAATACTCCTATCTTGTATGTTTTAAAGTCAAGCGGAGAATACAGGATGGTTCAAGAGCTCAGGGCAGTCAACAAAGCAGTTACTTCAATTCATTTTCTTGTGCCAAATCCTAATAGAATACTGACACAAATACCTGAAAGGATCTCATGGTATACAGCTTTAAACCTAAAGGATGCTTTTTTCTGCATCCTGTTAAGTTCAGAATCTGTTTTTATTTGCCTTTGAATGGACTGACCTAGTTTCCAGTATAATTCAGCAATATGCATGGACTGTCCTCCTCCAAGGTTTCTGGGACAGCCTGCACTTGTCTGGTAATGTGCTTGCAAAAGAACTCAGAGAATTATAGCTAAAAATAGAGCAATCTTACAATATGTAGATGATAGTCTCATCTACAGTCCCTCCAATGAGGACCGAAATGAAAATACCATCCAGTTTTTAAATTTCCTACCTAAGCAAGTAAATACATTTTCCCCAACAAAAGCTCAAGTTTCTAAACAAGAGGAAAATTGAAGGGCTGGTGCTGTGGTGTAGCAGATAAAGCTGCCATCTCCAGTGCCAAATAATGATTTATTCATCAATTCAACAGGAAGATGTAACTATTATAAACTTATATCAACACTATAGACCAAATGGATCTGACAGATATCTACAGAGCTTTCATCCTACAGTTGCAGAATACATATTCATCTCAGCAGTGCGTGGAACTTTCTCTAGGACTGACCACATACTAGGCCATAAAGCAAGTCTCAGCAAATTCAAAATAATCAAAATCATACCATACATCTTCTCAAAACACAATGGAATGAAGCTGAAAAGCAGCAACTCAGGAATCCCCAGAGCATATGCAAACACATGGAGACTGAACAACATGCTCCTGAATGAACAGTGGGCCATAGAATAAAATAAAAAGAGAAATCAAAAACTTTCTGGAAGTAAATGAGGATAACACCACAACATATCAAAACTTATGGGATAAAGCAAAAGCAGGGTTAAGAGGAAAGTTTGTAGCAATAAGTGCCTACATCAAGAAATTATAAAGGCGCCAAATAAATTAGCTCAATGCATCTCAATGATCTAGAAAAACTACAGCACAGAGGAAATCAAACAGAAAACTAGTAGGAAAAGAGAAATAATTAAAATTAAACTAGAAATAAACAAATTGAATCCAAAATCCATTACAAAGGATCAGCAAAAAGAAGAGTTTTTTTTTTAAATTTTTTTGACAGGCAGAGTGGACAGTGAGAGAGAGAGAGACAGAGAGAAAGGTCTTCCTTTTTTTGCTGTTGGTTCACCCTCCAATGGCTGCCGTGGCCAGCGCGCTGTGGCTGGCGCACCACGCTGATCCGATGGCAGGAGCCAGGTACTTATCCTGGTCTCCCATGGGGTGCAGGGCCCGAGGACTTGGGCCATCCTCCACTGCACTCCCTGGCCACAGCAGAGAGCTGGCCTGAAAGAGGGGTAACTGGGACAGAATCCGGCGCCCCAACCAGGACTAGAAACCAGTGTGCCGGCACCGCAAGGTGGAGGATTAGCATATTGAGCCACGACCGGCCATGAAGAGCTATTTTTTTGAAAATATAAATAAAATTGACACACCATTCGTCCAACTAACCAAAAAAAGGAGAAGACCAAAGTCAATAAATTTAGCGATGAAAAAGAGAATGCAACAACAGACACTACAGAAATAAAAAGAATCATCAGAAATAACTACAAAGAGTTGTATACTAACAAACTGGGAAATCTATCAGAAATGGATAGATTCCTGGACACATACATCCTATAAATTGAACTATGAAAACAGAAAAATCTAAACAGACTCATAACCGAGTCAGAAATTGAATCAGTAATAAAGGACCTCCCAATAAAGAAAAGTCCAGGACTGGATGGATTTGCTGCTGAATTCTACCAGAAATTAAAGAACTAACTTCAGTTCTTAACAAACTATTCAAAACAATTGAAAGAGAAGGAATCCATCGAAATCCTTTCTAAAAAGCAGCATCTCCTTAATTCCTAAACCTGAAAAAGCTGCAGCAAAGGATTACAGAACAATTTCTATGATGAACATAGAAGCAAAAATCCTCAATAAAATTCTGGTCAATAGAATGCAACAACACATCAGAAAGATTATCCACTGTCGCTCCCCCTCTTCATGGAGGAACGACACAAAACCCTGCCTAGGCTTCATATCCGAGTCACGGCACCATTATGTCGCTCCCCATCTTCGTGGAGGAACGACACAGGACCCTGCGCTGTTCTTTTGTCTGCTCGGCCCTCTCCGGGTTTGCTGCTGGTTCTTCCCGGGTTGGCTACCGACCCTTCCACCTCCGTGGAAGGGCGGTTCCCCCTGCCACATTCCCCACTTCCGCGGGGGAGCGGCACACCGCCAGCCGGCTCTCTCGGGGGCTGCACAGGTGTTCCCTCAGATAGATGTTCCCCTTAGATGTTCCTGGTGCATGTTGTCTCTCTCCTCCTTTATAGTCCTCTTCCACCAATCCCAACTCTGCTACCCACACGCTGAGTACGCTGCTCTCCTCCAATCAGGAGCAGGTCCTACAGTTTATTGGTTGAACTGGAGGCAGCTGTGTAGAAGCTGTCTCCTTCTCTCCCAGAGCCATATTGTGGGAGAGCAGATGCATAGAATGTCTTAATTCCAGTAACTTAGTCTAGTCCGAGTTGCTCCCCACAATCCACCTAGACCAAGTGGGATTGATCCCTCGTATTCAGGGATTGTTAAATATTTCAAATCAATCTACATTAACAAACTGCAGAAGAATAACCATTATGATTATCTCAATAGATGCAGAGAAAGCATTTGATGAAATAAAACACTCTTTTGTGATGAAAACTCTAATCAAATTGGTGTAGAAGGAACATACCTCAACACAATCAAGCATCATATTGAGTGGGGAAGAGCTGGAAGCATTTCCAGTGAGATCTGGTATCAGACAAGAATCCCCACTCTCACCATTGCTATTCAATATAGTACTGGAAGTTGTAGCCAGATCCATTAGACAAGAAAAAGAAATTAAAGGGATACAAATTGGGAAGAAAGAAGTAAAGCTATCCTCTTTGTGGATGATATGATTATTTAGGGGATCCAAAGTACTCCACTAAGAGACTATCGGAACTCATAGAAGAGCTTGGCAAAGTAGCAGGATATAAAATCAATGAACAAAAATCAGCAACCTTTGTATACACAGACAATGCCATGGAAGAAAAAGAACTTCTAAGATCAATTGCATTCATAATAGCAACAAAAAATATCAAATACCCTGCAATAAACTTAATCAAGGATGTCAAAGATCTCTATGATGAGAATTACAAAACTTTAAAGAAAGAAATAGAAGAGGATACCAAGAAATGGAAAAATCTTCCATGCTCATGGATTGGAGGAATCAATATCATTAAAATGTCCATTCTCCCAAAAGCCATTTATAGGTTGAATGCATTACCAATCAAGATACCAAAGACATTCTTCTCAGATAGTGAAATGGTGCTGAAATTAATATGAAGGCACAGGAGACCTCAAATTGCTAAAGAAATCTTGTACAACAAAAACAAAATGGAGTCATCACAATACCAGATTTCAGGACATACTATAGGACACTTGTAATCAAAACAGCATGGTACTGGTACAGAAACAGATGGATAGACCAATGGAACAGAATAGAAACACCAGAAATCAATCCAAACATCTACAGCCAACTTATATTTGATCAAGGATCAAATATAAAACCAATTGCTGGAGCAAGGACATTCTATTCAATAAATGGTGCTGGGAAAACTGGATTTCCACATGCAGAAGTATGAAGCAAGACCCCTACCTTGCACCTTACAGAAAAATCCACTCAACATGGATTAAAGATCTACATCTACAACCCGATACCATCAAATCATTAGAGAACATTGGAGAAACCCTGCAAGATATAGGCACAGGCAAAGTCTTGTGAAAGACCCGGGAGGCACAGGCAGTCAAAGCCAAAATTAACAATTGGGATTTGCATCAAATTGAGAAGTTTATGTACTGTAAAAGAAACAGTAAGGAAAGTGAAGAGGAAACCAAAATAATGGAAGAAAATATTTGCAAATTATGCAACTGATAAAGAATTAATAACTAGAATCTACAAAGAGATCAAGGAACTCCACAACAACAAAACAAACAACCCACTTAAGAGATGGGCCAAGGACCTCAATAGACATTTTTCACAAGAGGAAATCCAAATGGCCAACAGGCACATGAAAAAATGTTCAAGATCACTAGCCATAAAGGAAATGCAAATTAAAACCACAATGAGTTTTCACTTCACACCAGTTAGAATGGCTTACATACACAAATCAACTAACATTAGATGCTGGTGAGGATGTGAGGAAAAAGACACACTAATCCACTGTTGGTGGGAATGCAAACTGGTAAAGCCACTATGAATGACAGTTTGGAGATTCCTCAGAAACCTGAATATAGCCCTACCACATGACCCAGCCATCCCAATCCTTGGAATTTATCCAAGGGAAATTAAATTGGCAAATAAAAGAGCTGTCTGCATCTCAATGTTTATTGCAGCTCAATTCACAATAGCTAAGACATGGAATCAACCTAAATGCCCATCAACAGAAGACTGGATAAAGAAATTATGGGATAAGCACTCTATCAACTACTACACAGCAGTAAAAAAAAAAAAAAAAAAAAAAGATGAAATCTGGTCATTTGCAACAAAATGGAGGAATCTGGAAAACATGCTGAGTGAAATAAGCCAGTCCCAAAGGGACAAATATCATACGTTCTCCCGGATCTGTGACAAGTAACTGAGCACCTAAAGGAAACCTGTAGAAGTAAAACTGACACTATGAAAAACAATGACTTGATCAGTCCTGTGATGACTGTATTTTCTTTTTCTACTTAATCCCATTGGTTTAACTCTTTAATTGACAATGGTTATTCTTAGGTGTTTAAAGTTAACTGAAAATTGATCCCTGTTAACAATAAGAGCGGGAGTAAGAGAGGGAAGTGATGTACAGTTTGGCACATGCTCACTTATCCCTAACAGTATAGCTAGAAACATCCCATTAAGTTGGCATGTACCAATGCCATCTTTCTAGTTAAAGTGATCAGCTTAAGTTCATAATTGACCATAAAGATAGGATTAAGTATCAAAGGGATCACATAAATAAGACCAGTGTCTGCTAATAATAATTGATAGAATTAAAAAGGAGAGAACTGCCCAACATGGGAAGCGGGATAAACAGCAGACTCATAGAATGGCAAATGCCCTAAACCACACTCTGGCCTTAGAAGCAGCCCTTAAGGCATTCGGATCTGGCTATAAATCCCATGAGAGTATCTCAGGCATGGAAAGCCAAGATACTGTGGCAAAAAATGACCTAAATGAAATATCCCAGTGAGTGAGATCCCAGCAGAAAGAATGGGCCATCACAGAAGGAAGTACCTTTCTCCAAAGGGAGGAGAGGACTTCCACTTTAATTATGGCCTTTTCTAAATAAGATCGGAGTTTGTGAACTCAAGAGGCTTCCGTAGCCTTGGCAGCTCATGACAAGAGCCTCGGGTGATTACTGATATCATAAATAAGAGTGTCAATTTTTAAGTGAACAACTGGAGTCACTGTGCACTTACTCCCCATGTAGTATCTGTTCTTAATGTGTTGTACTATGCATATTAATGGTAAAACTAGTATTCAAAGAGTACTCTATACTTTGTGTGTGTGGGTGCAATCTGTTGATATCTTAGTATATACCAAGTTGATCTTCTGTATATAAAGATAACTATAAATGAATAAATGGGATGAGAGAGGAAGTAGGAGATGGGATGGTTTGCGGGTGGAAGGGTGGTTGTGGGGTGGAACTGCAATAATGCAAAAGTTCTATTTTCAAAATTTATATTTATTAAATGAAAATTTTCTTAAAAAAAGAAAACCCTCCCCATTATAGGAGTTCATGAAAAAGTGTAGTTAAAATGTTTTCAATGTACTTTGAAACAGAGGCATTCTAAGAAAAGGGATACTTCAAGGCTCCCCACCAAAAAATACATTTTAAATACTAATATACCTTGATAATTCATTAGAATTATCTGAAAGAACATAAATGGTGTCAAATTTTTAAAATATAAAGTAGTTGGGACTGGCACTGTGGCTTACATGGCAAAACCTCTGCCTGTGGCACCGGCATCCCATATGGGTGCTGAGTTCTAGTCCCGGTTGCTCTTCTTCCAGGCCAGCTCTCTGCTGTGGCCTGGGAGGGCAGTGGAGAATGGCCCAAGTGCTTGGGCCCCTGCACCCGCATGGGAGACCAGGAAGAAGCACCTGGCTCCTGGCTTCGGATCAGTGCAGCGCTGCCTGTAGTGGCCATTTGGGGAGTGAACCAATGGAAGGAAGACCTTTCTCTCTGTCTCTCTTTCTCACTGTCTGTAACTCTACCTGTCTAATAAATAAAAAAAAAAAATTAAAATATAAAGTAGTTAATCATGGGGCCAGCGCTGTGGTGTAGTGGGTAAAGCCACCACCTGTGGTTCCGGCATCCCTAATGGGCACTGGTTGGAATCCTAGCTGCTCCACTTCTGATCCAGCTCTCTGCTATGGCCTGGGAAAGCAGTGGAGGATGGCCCGTGTCTTTGGGCCCCTACACCCACATTGGAGACCTGGAGGAGTCTCCTGGCTCCTGGCTTAGGATTGGCCCAACTGTAGCCATTGTGGCCAATTGGAGAGTGAACCAATTGATGGAAGAACTCTCTTTCTTTTTCTGCCTCTCCTATGTGTAACTCTTTCAAGTAAATAAATAAATATTTTTAAATATAGTTAATCATAATAATATGAATAATTTATAATTGACTACTGTTCACAGGAATAACTACTGCAAAAGTTTCCAAAAGACATTTACTTTATTTTCTAAAGCATGAAGACATAAAGAAGTATTCCTAAAAAGTTATTTTAAATGCAAATATGCACTAGAGAAATTGGTAATTCTGTAAATAGTGTAATATAAATATACATATTTGGATTTATGCTAGAAGCTTGAGTTTTATGACTATGAGGGGCACATAGTATTTAAATTGCACTTATTGCAACATTATATAAAACACTGACTAAATATTCTTCAGTGTTTGGAGTGAATGTCATCTTAAGCAATGATTGCCTAAAAATTCATAATAATCAACATCCCTATATACATTTACACTTGATAATAATAATATCAAAATTGAATATATATTTAATGAATAAATTACAAAATGACATAAATAATGAGCATAGTTTTAGTTTGTTTTCCATTATAGTTCCTGCTATCCCCAACTCTTCATAATTGCAAATTCTCTTTTTTAATTCCCCACTGATTAGTCAGCTGTGGAAGAAAGCGACTCTGTCTTCCTGGGGCTGAGCTGGCTCATTCTCACTTCCAGCAGAGCTTCACCTGTCAGCTAGGCCACCAACTACTTGGGGACAATTTGTTTCTCTAGTGCTCTAAGTGGAGAGTGATTTAGCAGTCTCCATCTTTAGAATTTTTAAAAAATTAATTACTTATTTGAGAGGCAGATTTAAAGGGACAGGGAGAGATAAAGACAAAGGTCTGAGTTACACAGAGAGGAGAGCAGAGAGAGAGAGAGAGAAGAAAGGTCTTCCATACACTGGTTCACTCCCTGATTGCAATGTCCAGAGCTGCGCCAATTTGAAGCCAAGAGCCAGGAGCTTCTTCAGGGTCTCCCATGTGGGTGCAGAGGCCCAAGGACTTGGCCCATCTTCCACTGCTTTCCCAGGCCATAGCAGAGAGCTTGATCAGAAGTGGAGCATCTGGGACCTGAACTGGAGTCCATATGGGATGCCAGCACTGCAGGCGGCACTTTTACCCGTTACACCACAGTCCCAACCCTGATAATTCATTTCAAACACATGATTTTTGCCTCAGCAAATGTGCTTGAGCAAATGTGCGATTTTTGCCTTAGGGAATGCGCCTCAGCAGCATGCAGTTTCAGAAGCGGCAGGTCTCAGGTGGCTCTTGCCTCAGAATCATGCAGTTTCTGAAGCCTGAAAAAGATCCTCCATTCAATCTCTCTTCCCTCAGTGCATGTGGCTTGGGAAGGCTAAGCAAAAATGCAAACTGTATTATATTTTCTGTTCCCCACTTTGGTACCTTTAGGGGAGCATAAGCTAAGATACACTGTTTCCATTAATAGAATTTGGGTCAAAATGTGGGAGGAAAGGGGGCCTGTTTGTGAGTGTTTGCCAGTGTTTCTATGCTTCCAAGTTTTCTGTGATGTATTTGTAAGGATTATTTATGGGGGCGAGCACTGTGATACAGTGAGTTAAAGTCCTAGCCTGAAGTGCCAGCATCCCATGTGTGCACCAGTTCTAGCGCCAGCTGCTCCTCTTCCAATCCAGCTCTCTGCTGTGGCCTGGGAAAGCAGTGCACCCACAAGGGAGACCTGGAGGAAACTCTTGGCTCCTGGTTTTGGATCAGCACAGCTGCGGCCATTTCAGCCATCTAGCGAGTGAACCAATGGATGGAAGACCTCTCTCTTTCTGTTTGTCTCTACTAACCTCTGTGACTTTGTCTTTGAAAGATATAAAATAAATCTTAAAAAAAGATAATTTATGTATTTGGGGAAGTTAAAACTTAAGCCTTTAGTCCTAAGAGATGATTTTTTCATGTCTTTTAGAGTTTTATTTCAGTAATTAATATATAAAAATACAAATATTTTACTTACAAATATAAAGACATCTTCCAGGAGAAATGTTTAAAATAGTATAAAATTGTTGCCTCCAAGATATGAGAATCTAGGATGCTTCTTTTGGTTGTTCTTATTATCTTCTTTTTCCCCAGAAACCTTTTATTTAAGATACAGACTTCATGCACTTCATAAATACAAATTTAGGAACATAGTGATTCTTCCCACCCTATCCTCCCTCTCACCCTCATCCCATCTTCCTCCTCCATCTCCTATTGCCACTCCTAGTTTTTTTACTGGTGGCAGAAACATTAGAATTCTATTTCTCACCTTTCAGGAGACCAGATGTCCAAGATCAAGAGACCAGCAGATGCCTCCTTTAGCTTGCTGATACATTGTTGCCTTCTGCCATATTCCTGTGCCCTCAAATAGTCCTGGCTTGCATGAGGGAGATCCTAGCATCTTCCTGGTCTTTTGAGCACACCAGTTCTATTGGCATGGAGACTCAGCCTTTGAACTCAATTAACCTTGATGACATATTAAGGGCTCTGTCACCACAAAGAGTTGCACTGAGGGCTAAGTCTTTAAATGCACAAATTTGGTATGTGTGTGTGTGTATGGCGAGGTAGTGAAACAATTCACCCACACAAATCTAGTTGTTTAAAAATCTGTCCGATTCATACATTCATATATGTTGCTTATAGCCAATGTCTATTGTGATTTATCACTGAACTGAACTGTAGTTGGTTATTAGAATATTTTTTATTATTTATTTATTTATTTTTGACTGTGTATCATCATTTTTTTTAGAATTTTTTATTCAGTAAATATAAATTTCCAAAGTACAGTTAATGGATTACAATGGCTTCCCCCCCCATAATTTCCCTCCCACTCACTCCCCTCCCATCTCCCCTTCCCTCTCCCATTCCATTCTCATCAAGATTCGTTTTCAATTACCTTTATATACAGAAGATTGATTTAGTATATATTAAGTAAAGATTTCATCAGTTTGCACCCACACAGAAACACAAAGTGTAAAATACTGTTTCAGTACTAGTTATAGCATTACTTCACATTGGACAACACATTAAGGACAGATCCCACATGAGAAATAAGTACACAGTGACTACTGTTGTTGACTAAACAATTTGACACTCTTGTTCATGTTTGAGAACAAGTTTTGTAGTTAATCTCACAGTACTTTTGGTAAGGAGTTACAGGGAGAGGGAGAAGGAAGGGGATGGAGTTGGAGAGGCAGAGAGAGAGTTACGCCATCTACTGATTCCTTTCTCAAATGGCCATACTAGTTAGGGTTGGACCAGGCCAAAAAAAAGGTGCTTGAAGCTCCATCCAGGTCTCCCACATGCATTCAGGGACCCAAGTATTTGGGTCATCTTTCGTGGATTTCCCAGGTGTATTAACAGCTGGATCAGAACTGGAGCACCTGGGAATCAAACCATCCCTCTTGGAATGCCAGAGTTATAAGTGGCAACTTAATCAGCTATGCCACAATGCCAGCCCCTCCTCTGTTGTTGTTTTTTTATAAATATTTATTTATTTATTTATTTGAAAGAGTTACACACAGAGAGAAGGACTGGCAGAGAGAGAGAGAGAGAGAGAGAGAGACTCTTCCAACTGCCAGTTCACTCCCCAAATTCTACATTGTGTGCGAAAAATATTTATATCTAATTAGTATTTCTACCCTTTATGTATGATGGCCATTTTTGAGTGCTTATTTTGTTCCTAGAAATCTTTTTTTTTTTGACAGGCAGAGTGGACAGTGAGAGAAAGATCTTCCTTTTGCTGTTGGTTCACCCTCCAATGGCCGCCGCGGCCGGCACACCGCGCTGATCCGATGGCAGGAGCCAGGTACTTATCCTGGTCTCCCATGGTGTACAGGGCCCAAGGACTTGGGCCATCCTCCACTGCACTCCCGGGCCACAGCAGAGAGCTGGCCTGGAAGAAGGGCAACCGGGACAGAATCTGGCTCCCTGACCGGGACTAGAACCCGGTGTGCCGGCGCTGCAAGGTGGAGGATTAGCAAGGCGGAGCCGCGGCGCTGGCCTGTTCCTAGAAATCTTAACAAAGTATGATTTAAAGTGTTTTTCTAGATCAAAAATCAGTTTTGAAACATTTACAATTTTTATACCACAAGCTTCCTTTTCGAAATGTGTTCATTGTGAGTATCAGAAACAATGGTAAATAATAGTAATGATTTGATCTCATCTTCTGACTTCGAAGCTAATGGCTGCAACCATAAACATTATTTTAGCAAATTATTTGAAATAAATTAAATATTAAGTAAATGTTGGGTTTATATGTATTAATTTTATCTTTTTAAAGTATTCATTTTACAGGCAAAATGACAGAGGAAGGTAGATCCTCCATCCACTGGTTCAGTATCTAAATGGCTATAACGGCTGACACTGTTCCTGGCCACAGCCAGGAGCTTGGAACTCTAACCTGGTCTCCCACCTGGGTTGGGGGGTGTCCAAGTACTTGAGCCACCTTCTGTTTCCTTCCCAGGCATATTAGCAGTGAATTGGATCAGAAATAGAGCAGTTTGGACTCAACCACAGTTGATTTAGGTTGCCAGTGTCACAAGTAGTACCTCAACCAGCTGTACTGCAACGTTGGTCCCAGTATTAATTGGTTTTAATCCATAATATTTAGGAATTTTATCAAATATCTTTTCTTATATATCAGTGCAATTTATTCACCATGGATTAACCAGGAATCTCCAGAGAAACAGAATAACAAAAACTTGTGTTTCTGATTCAAAGCTTGTACTGCCACTGTCTCTCCAGAACCACTCACACAGGAAGGGGAGGAGATAGGAAGGGACTGAAAGTGCTTTCCTTATCACCTGTGCTGGGTTTCCTTTCCAAGGAAAGATCCAGCTCAGTTTAACTTCAAGGCTAATGCCTTAAACTATTTGGTGCATTGGAATCGCCTGAAAGGCTTGTTAGACTACAGATTGCTGAGCCTCAACTGCAGAGGCTTTGTTCAGGAGGGTGGGGCCAGAGATCTTGAATTTCAAATCAGTTATAAGATGCTGCTTCTGGTGCTGGTCCCTGGACTGTATTTTGAGAACCTCTGACTTAGCTTAATGTTCATTAAAGATGATACTTCTAGGTTGCACAAAGATAAGCAATTACAATCGAATCTTCCTGGATAACACAACATAATTCCAGGATGAGAATTTTACGCTGTAGCTTGTGGTTGTGGTGAGGAGAAGGGAATGGTGGGACATGCAGTCCCTTAAGGTCCTACAGCTACAGCACCTGTGGAGGGCAATGAGATGCCTAGTGTGCAGCACACTTGGTTTCCAGGGTCTAACAGGGGTGGGGAAATTGTTTCTGCCTGGGGCCATTTGGATATTTAAAACATCATTCACAGGCCATAGAAAATTATCAGCTTAAAAATTAGTCTGTTGAATTTCCAGCCCTGCCTGTGGCTGCCTTAAGGCCAGGCCAAATGATTTCATGGGTCTTTTGTGTGGTCCAGGGGCTGAATCAGCTCTGCCCCTCAAACAAGACACAAGATGCAGCTCTGTTGTTCAGGAGCCCAGAAAGTCTGCCCCTTTAAAACATCCATTTCCCCACCTAAACCTTCAACCAACAAATGAGCAGGGAAACAGTCCCTCACTATAAGGATTCTCAAAGTATAGTTCTGTCAACCTTGTCATTAATTGCTCCCTGCCCTCTTGTCCTTCTATGAGTTTACAGGATATTTTTCCAGGGGGTAGTGTGACTTGCAGTATTACCCAAGATTGAAGGACAAGCAGCTATGAGAGTCCAGATAATTTTTTTTTTATTAAGCAAGACATTAAAGAAATTTTCAAAAATAGAAAACAATGCCATTGTCCTAATTTTTTATATTTGTGGTTTTAGAAAATGTAGTTACTTACAAAAATATTTTGCTGAGCTGGCGCCATGGCTCACTAGGCTAATCCTCCACCTTGCAGTGCCGGCACACAAGATTCTAGTCCCGGTCGGGGCACCAGATTCTGTCCCGGTTGCCCCTCTTTCAGGCCAGCTCTCTGCTGTGGCCAGGGAGTGCAGTGGAGGATGGCCCAAGTGCTTGGGCCCTGCACCCCATGGGAGACCAGGAGAAGCACCTGGCTCCTGCCATCGGATCAGCACAGTGCGCCAGCTACAGCGCAATGGCCGTGGTGGCCATTGGAGGGTGAACCAATGGCAAAGGAAGACCTTTCTCTCTGTCTCTCTCTCTCACACTGTCCACTCTGCCTGTCAAAAAAAAAAAAATTGCTATAGATTATTGCAGGGTCTTAGTCCACCCATACAGGATAGACTGAGCCTGAGGAAAGGTAAGTGCTCTGCTCGCCCATTCCCCAGCCTCCAGATCCTGGAGACAATCAGACGCAGCAGGGAGCCAAGTGTAGCAAGAACTCATTTATTTCACATGTAACAAAGCCTTTTAAAGCACAAAACTGCAGAGTCATTGGGGCAGGGCATAAGGACCAACCAATCAAAGATCACTTTATGGGGCAATGTCTATAGGACTAGCCATGTGTATACCCTGGTTATCAGTTGTTGCCACTCCCCCTGATGTTGCGTAGCCAATTAGTTTTTTTTTTTTTTTTTTTTTTTTTGACAGGCAGAGTGGATAGTGAGAGAGACAGAGAGAAAGGTCTTCCTTTGCCATTGGTTCACCCTCCAATGGCCTGCCACGGCCAGTGCACTGCGGCCAGTGCACCTCGATGATCTGATGGCAGGAGCCAGGTGCTTCTCCTGGTCTCCCATGGGGTGCAGGGCCCAAGCACTTGGGCCATCCTCCACTGCACTCCCTGGCCACAGCAGAGAGCTGGCCTGGAAGAGGGGCAACTGGGACAGAATCCGGCTCCCCGACCGGGACTAGAACCCGGTGTGCCAGTGCCGCAAGGCAGAGGATTAGCCTATTGAGCAGAGGCACCGGCCGCCAATTAGTTTTAGTGGTAAACAACTTTGGATTCCACCCACCTTACTTCCTTTGGGTGCAATCTTTGAATTGCCTCGTGTAACTAATTTCCCCACAATTATAGTATTACAACTTATTTCTTTTTTTTTAAGCAGAATCATTGTTTTATAGAGATACTAGGAGAAAAGTTTGAAATTCTTAAAAGTAAAAATTTGACTGCAAAGATCAAAATCCACCATATTTTGAAAATCAAATTTATAAAACACAAGCACAACATAAAACAGGAAAACCCTATATAAACCCAAAAGTTGAATCACATTTTGAAAATTCCAAAGAACCAAGCAAGAAATGAAACCACAGAATCAAAATTTCATGTCCAGACTTACAGAATACTCCACACTTTTAAGGAAGAAAAATAAATTTACATTTCCCATACCTACACAGAGTAGAAAACACAAAGAATATTTTAAAATTTCCTTTGGGAAACTGATATTATATTGATGTTGATGTAAAGGTACCAGGACATGAAATAAAAATCAAGTTATTTAAATGCATCCATTTCATAGGCCAAGCTATAGGTATCTTAAGCAAAATATTAAGGTAATAAATCAAATTATGTAAGAAAATATATCAATAGCAAGAAGGAGATAATTTTAAAAATGTACCAATGGTTAAGGTTGTGTTACAACTTATTTCAAATGATCAGTAAATGCATATTTAATTCTTTTCTAGTTTTATTTTAGAACATGTCATTAAGAAACTCATTTAGCCAATGCTTTTGGGGACTCTGAATTATTTTGTCAGCTTTGTTGTATAATTTACATACCATATGGTCACCCACCTCATGTATGCAGTTTTATGATTTTCAATACATTTTTCTTAAATTTATCTTATATAACCAGTACCACATCCAATTTTGGAACACTCCCATTCTCCTGAAAAGACCTCCCTTGCTCTTTTAAGTTAATCCCTACTCCATTTCAAAGCACCAGGCAACAACTCTTGTGCATTATAGTTTTGCCATTTTAGAAATATCATATATTTCATTATACAATATGTAATTCTTTGCATTTGATTTCTTTCACTTATCACAATGTTTTTGAGATGCATAATGATTGTGTTATTTCATTCTTTTTTTGCTGAGTGTTACTCCATACTAGGAACATACTACATTTTATATGTCAATTCTCCAGTTAAAGGACATTTAAGTTGTTTCCAATTTTGGGCTACACAATATAATATTGCTAGGAAATTTATATGCAAGTCTATAATTTATTAGTGTAGTTATGGGTAGTTGCTTAGGGGCTAAATTGCTGATTGTTTGGTATAAATACTTGATTTTTTTAGAATTACACAGTTGAATAGAGAAATAACCATCAACACTTTCCCAGAGGAAAAACAATGCAGGAGTCTACAGAGATAGTTCTTATAGATGAGATTAAGGTGAGCAGAATGGTGCGATTTTGAGTTTCAACTTCCTTTGGGCCAGTCAGTGGTGATCCTTGCCTCTGTCCAGCTAAAAATAGGATAGGAATGCTTGAGAGCAGTTCTCAACAGTCCTTGATTTATTATCTTTTCCAGTAAACCTGTAACTTTGAGACCCTTAAACCAAACTTTGGTAAGAGTTCTGGGTGGGTGGATGGTAGAAGTCAACAATGCACAAGACCCTGAGTGTCTGGTAAGGAAATTGCATTTTTCTCAGCTCTTGCTCCTGCTTTCCCTCAAGATATCCAAAGCCTTCCTTTGGGGTTGCTCTTTAAGGAATTCTTCATCTTCAGCACCAATCACTAAGAGCAGTCCAGAGGAAAAGGTGCCCGACTTCAGCCTCTAGTGCTCCTTCTAGTTTGGATGGTGTCTTATAAAACTTCTTTTTTTTATACTCAGTGATGGAAAAGCTGATTGGGCAGTAATCATAGCCAACGAAGTTTCTTGCTAATTGAAAAGTTTTCTCAAATAAGTGTACAAAACTTTTAAAAAGAAAATAAGAAAATGTGGCTTTAAAAATGCATTACCTGGATAGTGTGAATTATTCAGGGTTCCAAGATTTTTCAAAATAGATATATATGATTGTAGTCTGTACAACTTAAATAATTTTGTTTGAGTTCATGATAAAATACTTAAAATTCAATTTGTTTATAGGTTCACGATGGAAGGATAGATTTAGACTAGGATATTAAAAACATTCACAGGTAATGGTAATATGAATGATGAAACATAAAATTATTGGCTGTTTCATGAAATAAAATATATTATGATTAAGAGGGAGAAATAATAGATTGACAAAAGACATGAAAAATTGGTGATAAACAAATTATTATAATGCATTAAAAAATAAAATAAAGACTCAGGAAAAAGAATATCAAAGACAATAACAGTTACCAGAATAATCTTGAACTTCTTTAGCTTTCACAATTAAAAGGAAATTTACAGTCCCATAAACTTCCATAAAATGTACAAAATATATTACCTGGTGAATGATTACCCCACCCTAAGGTCTCTCTGAGAAACTGTGTATTTGAAAGTTCCCATGACAACTTACAGAACTTTAAGGAATCTGATGACCTCACAATGTAAAATACAAGCAAGATGGCTTCCATTTCACTTAGCAAATTCTGACTTAAACTAAGATATAAAAGATATATGTAGGTGGTAGATACAAAGTCAAAAACCAGTGCCGGCCCCATAAACTCATTCTTAAAGAATAGAGCCCATAAATATTCTAATCATAACTACATTCCTTTTCTCAGGGAGCATGTAGATATTAATATTACTAATTTAATTTCATAATTTTTCTGCTTTTTTATTATTTTAGCCAGGGTTCTTAATAGAGGACTTTGCATTAAAAAGTATTACCTCCCTTACTTAGTTGATGGTAGAGGTTAATCACATCTACAAAATATACACTACTGGGTGGTTTATTTGAAGATAAAAAATAGTGGATATGAGTAGGAAGCATCTTGATACAATTCAAGTTCAAAAGTTATGAGAGTAGGTCAAACTTCAAGATATTTAACAAGTAAAACAAAAGGAATATTGTTGCATTAGGTATGAAATTTTGAGGGAGAGATAAGTCCTAAGACTCTAACAAACACTCATTCATAGAACTTGTCCCTTACATGAGCAGTGGCACCACAGAGCACTGGCAGCAGCTGGTCTGGAGGTTCAAACTGCAAGATAATCCTCAGGGCCATTTCGTGGCAGATCCAGCACTTGAAGGCTATGGCACTGAACTTGCTACAGCAGGTCTCTCAGCTGCTCCCTGCCAGCACCACCATGTTTATTCAGGTCAGGCACAGTAACCCTCCTTTGCTTGCAGCCTGCAAGGCTACATCCAGGAAGGGGGCAGAGCTGCCTAGGGATCCAAGTGGGTGACATCATGCAGCTCTGTTCACTACCCCCTGGAGCTGGTGATACAGCGTTCAGGGTGGGACTGTATCAGATGTACTATTTCATTGAGCTTCATATGGCAGCATATGAGACTCATGCAGGGGCATCATTGGTAACCACAGATTGGAGCTGGGCACCTCTCAGATGATTCAAATGCATTGCCTCTAGAAGTGACAAGGCCCTGGAGCACTCTCAGGCATCCCTCACAGATTTCCCCTCACAGCAGCTATTGAAAGTTGGTCTCCAGTCCCAGGTTTCCACCCTCTTTTTGTTTGAGCCCTTTGCTCAGCTTACTCTGACTAGTCCACAACCTGCTTCTGTGGGCCCTTCCTGGCTAGCAAGCTAGTTGATCACAACCCACTTCAGATCCCCATGAAATTCCTGTAAAAGGTGCTAGAAGACTTTATTGGTGGTGGGGAAGGTGATTGTCACAACCCCTCAGTGTGTGGTGCCTCCTGAACTTCAGGTGGACTCTCTTCCATGGAGCACTCCATGCCTTTCTCCATTGCTGCTGGATTCAGTGATGCTCGGGCATGCCCCTGCATAAACTGGGCTCTACAGAGACTTCTTTTGAAAAGTAGAAAACTGAATTAGTCTCTGCACGTTTCCCCTGCTTCTAAAATGTGATGTAATAATGTAATTAAATATACTTGATGTGATAACTATTCTAGAATAATCATTCATGCAGTTTAATTTTAAACATATGTAATACTATATCAAATAATCTTGTTAGGATAAAGGCCTATTGTTTTAATAGATCAGTAGTAATATTATTTTTAAATTTACATTTTAAGACAGAGAAATATGAACATACAGAGCACCATCTGCTGGTTCTCTTATAAAATGCCCACAATGGCCAGAGCTGGATCAGGATTAATTGGGATCTTAGAATTCAATCCAGAATCCTACTTGATTGAGGGAATCCAGTTTTTGAGCCATCTCCTGCCACATCCTGAGGGGTGCATTAACAGGAAGCTACAGTTCAGGATGGAAATGTGACTCAAGCCCAAGATATGGAACACAAATTCTGATATGGAACTCAAACATCCCAACCTATGTGTTATTTGCTAGAACAAATGATTATCCTGAAAGTATTTTTATTTGTAACTTTTTCATACATTTTGCCTATAGAAATGTAGAAGCAATGAATACTCTCATGGGTTTAATATTGCTGTTCCTTATTACACAGAAAGATTATTTCTGCTCTGATATTTCTTTTTAAATACTATATATGATTTTTATCATATAGCTTTTTATTTTATGCACACAAGGTAAATAGTATCTATGTAATTTCCTTAATTATTTTCATTTAAAAAATCTGTGCATCCAAAAATATTAGCACAAGATGTTTATTGTGGAATCATAGTAAATATTGCAAGTACCTCTTCAATTATTTTTTGTCTGAGAGTGAGAAACAAGCCAATAGATAAAACAGAAAGAGAGATAGACATCTCCCACACACATGTTCACTCCTCAAATGCCTACAATAGCTCAGGTGAGGCTAGGACCAGATGAGAAGTCAATCTAGGTACCTACTTGCGTCATCACTTGCTGCTTCCTAGAGTGCACCTAAGCAGGAAACTGAAATGAGGGGTTAGTGTTGGGATTCAAACTCAGCATTCCACCATGGAATGCAGGCATCTCAATTGTTAGGACAAATGCTCACTTCATAATTTTAAGCTTATTTTAGCTATTCACTCATATAGAAAGTTCTTTTAAAAATGATTTTAGAAGGGCTGATGCTGTGGTATAGTTGGCTTAGCCTCCTCATGTAGTGCCAGCATCCCATAGGTGTTCTGGCTCATGTCCTGGCTGCTCCTCTTCTGATCTAGCTCTCTGCTATGCCTGGGAATGCAACAGAAGATGATCTGAGTGCTTGAACCCTGCACCAGCATGGGAGACCCCAAAGAATCTACTGGTTCCTGGTTTTAAATTAGCCCATCTCTGACCATTGCATCTATTTAGGGAGTGAACCAGCAGATGGAAGACCTTTCTAGCTATCTTTCCCTCATCTTCTGTACTCTGCATCTCAAATAATTAAAATAAATTCTGTAAAAATTATTTTAGAATAATATTTTTTAAATTATTGTAATTGTACATATTTATGGGACATGACAGGATAAGGGAACACCTCAGGTTAGTTAGCATTTCCATCTTCTTAAATATTAAATGGTTTTCTAATAATTGTACATAATTATGAAGTGTAATGTGAAATTTCAACAAATGTACATCACATGAGCTGGTAAAATCAGTCATTAACATTTTCCCATCTTTGTCATTAGTTGATGATTACGGCCTATAAGAACCCCTCTTTTTATTGGCTCAAAAAATATCTAATAGGTTATTGTGAACAATAGCCATCCCACTCTGTTACTTAACACTAGGAACTTATTCCTTCAAAATCTGATTTAGTACCCATTATTCAACCTCCTTTAATCTAACATACACACTTACCATCCTACAATTATCATTATTTTGTGTTCAGATCGACTTGTTTAGCTTCAACACATGTAGGATAAAGTGTAGTATTTATCTTTGTCTGTTTTGCATATTTGAAGTGACATCAAATCCAAATCCATCCATTTTGCTGAAAGTTACAGAATGTCATCCTTTTTATGGCTGATAGTATTCCATTGTGAATATGTACTGCATTTTCTTTATCCACTTATCTGGTAATGTACATTTAAGTTTATTCTATATCTTGCTATTGTGAGGAGCACTACAATAAACATGGGAGTTCAGGTATATTTTTAATAGAATGATCTAATTTCTTTTGAATATATACTCAGCTGGATCTTTTTATGAAAAATAGTAAACATGTAAATGCTAGAGCCATGAGCCATAAACTGATGTTATTTGTCTTGCAGAAATGTTGAGCTTTGCCTGCACATTAAAAAATTGGAATTGCATATTAAATTGCAGATTTAAGAAATGGGGTCTTGGGGCTGATGCTGTGGGGAAATATTGCTATTGTTATGTTTCTTAAAATTCACACTCATATGTAAATTGCCCAAAAATGGAACATCACTCCCCTGGTAACTTTTTAAAAATATGATATCATAATGGTGGTTTATGACATTCCAATTAATTATTACATCACCAGGTCCTATGTCATCACAATTGATTATGAGATAATAATGGTAGTTTAGGACATCAAAATTTTTTACAGAATCACAACAGATTTTGATTTCACAATGTTTTCTATTATATCATAAATGATTATAACACCATAACAAGTTTTATGGCATCACAGTGGAAGCTTATAATATCACAATGGTAGTATATGATATCACAATTATAACATCACAGTGGTATGTTATGCTACAATGGCTTTTATGGCTTCAAAGTTGAATTAATGGCCAGTGCCACAGCTCACTTGGCTAATTCTCTGCCTGCGGCACTGGTACCCCAGGTTCTAGTCCCGGTTGGGGCTCCGGATTCTGTCCCGGTTGCTTCTCTTCCAGTCCAGTTCTCTGCTGTGGCCTGGGAGTGCAGTGGAGGATAGCCCAGATCCTTGGGCCCTGCACCCGCATGGGAGACCAAGAGGAAGCACCTGGCTCCTGGCTTCAGATCTGCACAGTGTGCCGGCCGCAGAGCACCAGCCATAGCAGCCATTGAGAGGGTGAACCAATGGAAAGGAAGACCTTTCTCTCTCTCTCTCTCTCTCTCTCTCTCTCTCATTGTGTAACTCTGCCTGTCAAAAAAATAAAAGTTCAGTTAATAATGACAACATCGTAGCTGCTTTATGAAATCACATTTTTCTATTTATCACAGTATACATCACAATATTAGTATATGTCATCACAGTGGTTTTTATGACATCATAATTGATTATGACATCACAATCATGGTCTATGGAATCATAATGTGACATCACAATGCTAGGTTTAAAATGTCACAGTGGTATTTATGACTTTACAATTAATTATGACATCACAGTGGTTGGTTTGTGACATGAAAATTATTAGTTTATTGCATCATAATATTGATGGCAAAATAATGGCTTTCATTATATCACAATTGATTATCATACAACAATGGCAGTTTAACACTTCACAATTGATTATGACTTCCTAAAGGTAAGTTTGTGACATCACCATGGTTTTTATTAGTTCACAATTGACTATGACATCAAAATGGTATCTTTATAGCATCACAATGATTTATTGACTTTAGAATTGCTTATAATGTTACAATGATAGGTTCATAACATCATGGTGGCTTTTAAGACTGCAATATTGATCGTAATATCAAATGGATTATGAAATCACCATGATTATTTATCATATCCCAGTTGATTTTTGTGACATCACAATTGATTATGACATAACATTGGTACCTTTATTGCAATAACAATTGTATGTTATGCCATCACAATACTGGTTTATGGAATCACAATAGATTTTATGACATTATAATTGGGTTTATCATGAAAATGATGCTTTATGACATCATAATTGATATGACATCACTATAGTTTAAACAGCAATGGTTGCTCATGTTATCACAATTATAGTTTATGACATCACAAACTGGTTATAACTTCATACTAGTATATGTATAACATCACAATGGTATTTACGAGTCAATTGATTAGGACATCACAATGGTAGGTGTATTATATCCTAGCTGATTAGGAAATTACAAGGATTTTTATGATATCCTAATTGATTATGACATTACAATTATAGCTTTATGTCATTTACATCATGGTTTTTCATATCATAATAGGTATTGACTTCAAAATTGTTTTAATTACATCACAGTTGATTATACCATCATATTGGCAGTTTTATGACATTTCAATTGTGGCTTATGATATCAAAATATTGTTTCATGACTTTATAAATTATGATGACCTCACAGTGAAAAGTCATGTCCACACAGTGTTCATTTATGACATCTCAATTGATTGTTACCTCACAATGGCAGTTTCATGACATCACAATGATATTCATGGTTTTACTATTTCATCATGACTACACAATGTTTGATCTATGATATCACAATTACACATTCATGGTAGCATATTAGTATATGATATCAAAATAGTTTTCATAATATCCGATTTTATTATAACATCAATATTGTGTTTTATGACATCACAATTGATACTGCCATCAAAATGCTGGTTTATGACATAGTAATTGAATAAGACATCATATTATAAGTTTATGACATCACAATGGTTTTCATGATTTTACAATTAAATATGACATTATAATGGTTACTTTATGAGATCACAATTAATTATAATGTCATAATGGTAAGGTTATGATGTCTCAATTATTTCAATGACTTCACAATTGATTATGACACCAAAATGGTAATTTTATAAAATCACATTGGTCGTTATGACATAATTATGGTTGTTTATGCATTGCAATTGATTATAATGTTACAATGGTAGTTTTGTAATACCACAATGGTTAGTTTCTGTTATTATTATTTTGTTTTACTGTAGTACAATACTTTATGCCACCCCAATACTGATTTATAACATCATAATTGTTTTATAGCATCACTACTGATTATAGTATCACAAAGGTGGATTAGGATATCTCAAAGATTATGACAACATTGGATTTCTGGCATCACATTGGCTTTTTTGACTTGACATAATAGAGATTGGTTTATTTGTGTGTGTCTTTTATTTTTTTAAAGTTTTTATTTAATGAATACAACTTTCATAGGTACAGCTTTAGGAATATATTGGTTCTTCCCCCCATACCTACCTTCCCTCCCCCACTCCCATCCCACCTCCTACTTCCTCTCACATCCCATTCTTTTTTAAGCTTCATTTTAATTAACTTTATATACAGAAGACCAACTTTATACTAAGTAAAGCTCTCAACAGTTTACACACATACCTACATGCAATGTAAAAAAAAAAAAACAGCTGAGAACAAGTTTTGCAGTTCTCATAGTACAACTCATTAAGGACAGAGGTCATACATGGGGAGTAAATACACTGTGACTTTTGTTAATTTAACAATTACCACTCTTATTTATGACCTCAGTGATCACTCAAGGCTCTTGCCATGAGCTGTCAAGGCTATGGAAGCCTTTTTTGACCACAAACTCTGTCAATATTTAGACAAGGCCATAAGCAAAGTGGAAGTTCTCCCTTCACTTCAGAGAAAAGCACATCTTTCTTTTATCACCCTTTCTTTCCACTGGGGTATCATTCACTGAAATCCTTGATGTAGAATATTTTTGCCACAGTGTCTTGGCTTTTATCAGAATTATCAGATAAATCTACAATGTCTCTGAAAATGTGTGTCCATGACGATTGCCAGCAAAAACTGTAGTCTTTGGATGGAGTTGATGATCTCATAAAGAAAAGCCCAACCATGATGACCACACATTCACAGTGCTAGAACTGGCTTACAATATCAAGCTAAAGAGATATATAGGTATAAGTTATGAACTCAAATGCAAAAGCAAATAAACAGGCTGTTATGAAATAAAATATATTATGATTGCAATGAAAAAATGAATAGTTTTAGTAGCAATGATAGAATGCAAAGAAGATTTAAAAAACTGTTGAAAACTAGACTATTGGGGCTGGCATTGTGACATAGTGGGTAAAGTCACTGTCTTCAGGGCTGGCATCCCAAATGGGTACCTGTTCAAGTCCTGGCTGCTCCTCTTCTGATCTAGATTTCCCTATTGGGAAAGCACTAGATGATGGACCAATTCTTTGGCCCCTGCACCCATGTGCGAGACATGGAAGTCTACTAGGCTGTGGGTTCAATCTGGCTTGGCCATGGCCATTGTCAGAATTTGAGGAGTGAACCAGGATGGAAGATCTTAAGATCTTTCTCTTTCCTCTCTCTCTCTCTCTCTCTCACACACACACACACACACACACACACACACTCTTACTTTCACTGTCTCCCTCTCACCCTGTAACTCTGCCTTTCAAATAAATAAAATATTTTAACAATATACTATTATAATTAAGGTAGAAAGAAAAATAAATGAGTGCTTCAGGAAATGTTAATCAAAGAAAACACCACCTGCCAGAATAAAAACACCAGTAAAATATCAGTATTTAGGGCTAACCTACTGATATTTCAAAAAAAATCAAAGGTAATGGTATGGTTCCATAAACAATCACACTTACCATAAAATCTGTTACCGTGAAGTGGGTAAAGATCAAATGCTCCTAAAATGGCTCTGAAAAATTCTGTACATGAAGGTTCCCAGAACAACTTATACAATTTTGTGGTAGTTGATAACCTCATAATGAAAACACCAAGAAAGATGGCTTAAGGTTCACAGTGATAGGATTTGCTGAGCATAGATCACTAAATATATATATATATATATATATATATATATATATGATAGTTACAAGGACCAAGATAAAAAATTAAGTAAAGATAGAGATGCTATGAAACCAAATATATTATAAGAAAAATAATTTTAGAGAAACAATAGTACAACAACAAGTAGATATAAATACTTTGGCTGGAAACTATATGACTACAATTACCCTAAAAAGGAAAATGGATGAAAAAAATAAAAAATGGAAATCAAAGCTCAAGTAAGTTAGCAGTAAAAATTCAAAGAAGCCAGTGTCTGCACCTATTATAATGCAACTATCATACACTGATAGTAAATATAGAGTCCCATAAAATTCAAATAAGTTAGAAATATGTTGCATGTGACCCAACATTATGGTACAGCAGATAAAGTTTCCATCTGTGAATCAAGCATTCCAGATTGGTGCTCGTTCCTATCCTTGGTGCTTCACTTCTCATCCAGCTCCCTGTTAATGGCATGAGAAAAGCAGTGGAAGATAGATAAGTGATTGGGCCACTGCCACTCATGTGGAAGATGGGAAGAAACTCCTGGTTGCAGCCTGGACCAAACAGCCATTGCAGCAATCTGTAGAGTAAGCCAGCAGATGGCAGATCTCTGACTCTCCTCTCTGCAACTCTCAAGAAAAAAAAATTTAAAAAGGAAAATAATAAAAGATGGCTTTAAAATTCATGACATGGGTGATGTGAATGATTATGAATGCCAAGATCTTTCAAAATATTTGTAAATGATGGGTTCTTAATACAACTTAAATAATTTTGTTGGAATTCATGACCTCATAATCAAAATTTAATTTGTTCACAGGTTCACAATGGAAGGATAAACTTAGATTAGGATATTATAGGCCAGTGCCACAGCTCAACAGGCTAATCCTCTGCGGCACCGGCACCCTGGGTTCTAGTCCTGGTCGGGGCACTGGATTCTGTCCCAGTTGCTCCTCTTCCAGTCTAGCTCTCTGCTGTGGCCCCGGAGTGCAGTGGAGGATGGCCCAAGTGCTTGGGCCATGCACCCACATGGGAGACCAGGAGAAGCACCTGAATCCTGGCTTCAGATCAGTGCTGTGCACCAGCTGCAGCACGTTGGCCACAGCGGCCATTGGGGGGTGAACCAACGGAAAAGGAAGACCTTTCTTTCTGTCTCTCTCTCACTATCCACTCTACCTCTCAAAAAAAAGAGGATATTATAAACACACACAGGTAATGGTAATAGGAAATATGAAGCATAAAAATATTGGATGTTTTCTGAAATAAAATAAGCTGTGATTAAGAGAGGAGAAATGAGTAATCCAGTGGGATAAATAATAGATTGATAAAAGACATATGGAAAATTGCTGATAACAGACTATTACAACACATGAAAAAAGGAAAATAAAGGCTCAAGAAAAACAAAATCAAAGACAATAGCACTTACCAGAATAGTCTTCAACATCTTTATCTTTCACAACTAAAGGAAAATTTAAGCCCCATAAACATCCATAAAATGTACAAAATATATTACTTGGAAGTGGTGAATGATTACCCCATCCTAAGTCTCTCTGAGAAACTGTGTACATGAAAGTTTCCAGGACAGCTTACAGAACTTCTGGCCTCCATTCCACCAGGCAAATACTGACTTAAACTTGGATATTAAAGGTATGTACAGGTGGTAAGTAGAAATTCAAAGAACAAAAAGTTCAAATGTGCTGCAAATATTATGGAATGAAAAACATTTGCTGTCATTACTATGAGAAGAAATGAGTACTTTGTTAGAAACAATACAAATGCCAAGAGATAAGAGAAGTTGCCAAAAAGTAGCCCATAAAAATGACATTAAATCTGTATTGGTAATTGTTATATATTCAAAGACAGCACAAAACATAAAGTTTGCAGATAAAAATATGGTAATTATCATTAGAAAGAATGGTTAATTTTGTAGGAGCATCTGATTTAAAATGAAATAGCAGGATTATATATTTCCTGTCCTTTCAGAATTTCATTTTTCTAGTAACTAATTTACATTTTACTTAGTATTAAATGTTACAAAATATCAATCCACAATGCATTAGGGAAAATACTGGTCCTTTCCTACAGGTGGCTTGAACAGCAATGTTCTAGCAACAGTCTAGAATGCATTATTAAAAACTTACTTACATTATACAGAGTAAAAATATTTAATTAATTGAATAGTAAACTCATTCTAAAATATTAATTTATTTATTTGAAAGACAGAGTACAGAGAGGCACAGAGAGGCACAGAGAGCAAGAGAGAGAGAGAGAGAGAGGTCTTTCACCTGCAGATTCACTCTGCAGATGGCCAAAATGGCCAGAGCTGTGCCAATCCAAAGCCAGGAGCCAGGAGCTTCTTCCAGACCTCCCACACAGGCACAGGATCCCAAGCACTTGCACCATCTTCTACTGTTTTGCCAGGCCATACCAGAGAGCTTAACCAGAAGTGGCACAGATGTGACTCAAACTGGCACCCATATGGGATGCCAGCCCTGAAGACAGTGGCTTTACCCACTATGCCACAGTGCCAGCCCCATAAACTCATTCTTAAGAGTCCATAAGCTTTCTAATTATGCCCACATTCCATTTCACAGAGAGCATGCAGATATGCATATTACTAATTTAAATTTATATTTTCTTGTCAGTATTTATTTATTATATCAGTCTGGGTTCTTAGTAGAGGAATTAGCATTAACAAACATAATCTTCCTTACTTATTCAATGACATGTTATTCACATCTACAAAATATATACATAGCAATATCAATAATACTGTTTTGCCAAATTCATCACAACAGTGCAACTAAGTTGACTAAGTTGAGTTGTTGATTACAATAGTTTCTTTATCAATATTGAATGCATACTATGTCCTTAAACCAGATGTAAACTTGAAATAAATAAATGTCATTCTTCTACGTCAAATAATACAACTATACTTAGACCAAATTGCTGGTCATTCTTTATCTCATGGGGAAAACTTCACTTCCAGTTAGGGTACAAAACACATCATTCCACTCAATTATTGTCATCACGTGTGTTACACCAAATAAACAAGTACTAAACAATACATTGCAAACCTCATTAAATTTTATTTAAGTATGTGAGAGGTAAGCTGCATTGTTGTGGGTACACGGATTAAAACATAGTGAGACCTCTGAAGTAAATTAGGAGTCTTTATTAGCCAGCTGGCGATTGCCCTCTCACAGAGCAAGTCTGGAGAAGGTAGCCCAGAGTTTTAGTGGTGGTGGTGGGGGGGGTTGTTAAAGGCAGAAACTACATTTTAGTGGTCTTGACCATTATCAAGCAAGCAAGCAAGCAGAAATACAGAAGCCAGAAATATGCTGGTTACAGTTGGAAGAGCAGACTGATATCTATAACTTGTTTCTTTCAGAGGAACAGTCCCTGCTCTGAAACAACCAACCAAGATAACCTATAATCACTTGGGCAGGCTATGTCCCATGAGAAAACCTTAAACTTAAAGACATGCTGTCACATTCCCCACTGGTTTTACTCAGGAGTCAAACTATTGACTTGCCTTGCTGACCCAACACCTGGCATGGCCCTTCTCTTTCCTCCTGACTTAGCTGTTGGTAGTGAGTTCAGAGCATTAATAATTCGACTGCATTTAACCTGCTGGTAATATACTTTGAGAGATAATTTAGGAAGCACGGTCCTATAAAAAGTCCTATAAGAATGATGGTCAGGACTCCAACAATTGCTGAGATAAGTGTTGTTAGCCAAGGTGACCATGAGAAGAAGTTTTGATACCAATTATCTCCACTTTCTCTTTGTTTTTCTCTTTCTCTCAATTGTTTTTAAACCAGTGCTACACTGTTCCTAATCACACACCTGAGTGGTTAGCATAGAAACAGCAAGTTTCTCCCAAGGCCATGCATAACCCTCCTTGTTCTAGAAATAGAAGATATAAGCCCCTTTGATTTTGTAGGGCTACCTCAAGCAAAGAGTCTAGTGAAGATTCAAGATGAGTTATAGATTTCTCTAACTCTGCTAGGCTACCACCCACCTGTCTGCTTAGGATCTTGAAATTTTGTTGAGTGGTGACCAGGGGCAATGTTCCAACTACAGTGGAGTCTGCAATCCCTAATCCAACCAGCAAAGGGACCAGTACTGGGGCTCTCTTCTCTCTGCAGAGGGATCCCAGATGTTCCCTTCCACTTTCCCCAAAATAATAGCACACCTGAGGTATTACATGTACTAGTACACACAGTTCTGTCTAATTGGACTTATTGAGTCCCACATTTGAAAGGAAAGGAGTTGCCAGCACCATGGCTCAATAGGCTAATCCTCCACCTTGTAGCGCTGGCACACTGGGTTCTAGGTCTGGTCGGGGCTCCGGATTCTGTCCCGGTTGCCCCTCTTCCAGGCCAGCTCTCTGCTGTGGCCAGGGAATGCAGTGGAGGATGGCCCAAGTGCTTGGGCCCTGCACCCCATGGGAGACCAGGAGAAGCACCTGGCTCCTGCCTTCGGATTAGCACAGTGCGCCAGCCGCAGCGTGCCGGCTGCAGCAACCATTGGAGGGTGAACCAATGGCAAAGGAAGACCTTTCTCTCTGTCTGTCTCTTTCTTCACTGTCTACTCTGCCTGTCCAAAAACAAAACAAAACAAACAAACAAAAAAAACAAACAAACCACAATGTGGTTTCACTTCACCCCAGTTAGAATCACACACACACACACAAACAATAAATGTTAGTGAGAATGTGAGGAGAAAAGTTCCCTAATACACATTTGGTGGCAATATAATTTATACAACCATCACTAGAGACAGTGTAGAGATTCCTCTACAATCTGAGAAAGATCTACAATATGACCTAGCCATCCCACTCCTTGGAATATATGCAAAGGAAGTGAAATCAGCATAATTGAGTTATCTTTGTCCCCATATTTACTGCAGCTCAGTTCACAATAACCAAGATTTGGAATCAACCCAGATGCCAATCAACTGATAACTGAATAAAGAAATAATGTCTTTTGCCATAAAATGGATGCACCTGGAAACCGTTATGATCAGTGGAATAAGCCAGCCTCAAAAAATACAAACATCCTGATTTCCATGATATGTGGTTACTAATATACAGCGTCCAAAAATGTTATGTATAGGAGTGAAATTGACATTTCAGATTATTGTTTATAGCTCTTTCTATACTCTTCAGGAACAGTAAGTTTCCTTCTATTATTTGTTGAATCCTTTACTTTGTGGAGGGTTAAGCTTGTGATTATAACATAAACTGAAAGTATGTCCTTGTAAAAATTAAACTAATAATGAAGGAGGGAGGAAGCTATGAGCCTGGGCAGGAGAGAGGTTAGGGTAGATCACTATGCTCCAAAATCTGAATATATGAAATGCACAAAATTTATTCCCCTTATATAAATAAAATGTAAAAATCAGTAAATAAATCAAAAGGAAATAAAGATAACAATTCAATTTCAAAATCATAAAAGGGAATAAAATATTTAGAAATAAACTTAACCAAGGGAATAAAATATCTAAATGTTGAAAACTATGTTACACAAATAAATGTAAATATATCCTGTGTTCATGGATTATAAAATATATAATATAAGAAATCAATATGATCCTAGTGATCCTTAGATTCAAATCATTCTTTATAGTATCCTAATAGTTATTTTTAGAAAAAAATTAAAAAGCTATACAGAAAATTCATATGGAATGTCAAAGGATCTAAATAGCCCAAATATCTTGAAGAGTTTCCCCTATGCTCTCGATTAATTTGATGGTGTCATGGCATAGATTTAGATTTTTAATTCATGTTGAGTGGATTTTTGGTCTTGTTTCATACTTCAACAAGTGATTTAATTCCATATTTCTTGTTTGATACTGCCCTAATTCAAATTAATTGAATACATACTTAAAGAAATACTTCATTTTTGTTACATGAAACAATTTAAAAGATGTATTAATCATCAATTTAAGATAAAGTATTGCCTCCTAATTACTCCACTTAGAATGACAAAATGCCAATATACTGATTTCCAGATTATGTTTGTCTTAATAAACTCCTTCCAAAGATCATATTATTAGTTGCAATACTAATTTAACACCCCTTAACCTTATACACCAAGAAAGATGATGTTTTGAGTTTATTTTTATTGACAATAATTATATATACCTATTGGCTACAGTGTGAGATTTTAATTGATGCATGCAATGTGTACAGAAGAAAGCATGGTAAACAACATTTTCCCTTCTCTGAAATTACACTTCATGATCACAGCCTTTGAGCGCCTTTCCTCTTTGCTTATAAAATATAGAATAGATTATATGGTCTATAGTCACACAACCATGCTATGTAACACTAGGAACTCACCCCTACCATCCAACTCATCTATCATCTAACTTCTCCAAAAAGAGAGGAGCCCTCCAAGTAGTTTTTAAAAATTATGTAATTAATTAGTTTTAAGGAAAAAGAGACACATAGAGAAACAGAGAGGGAGAGAGAACACTCTCACCCACTGGTTCACTTCACAAATGCCTACAACAACTATGGTTGTGACAGACCTCAAAAATGATTTAGGAATAACATCAAAAGCACAGGTGACAAAAGAAAAATAAATAAGTAGGACTGCAAAAAAACATAAAAAAATTTATGTGTACTAAAGGGAAAGCTGAAAAGTGAAAGCAAGGAATAGGAGAAAATATTGGTAAACCATAGTATGATTAAAGGAATAATACAAAGAACTTACACAACTCAAAGGGAAATACTGTAATAAAAAATGGACAAAGGATCTGATCAGTTTTTCCACAAGCAGCCAACAGGTATTTGAAAAGCGGCTCTCAGCACTGCCAATCAAGAGCACAATGGTTATGATCTCACATATGTAAAAATGGCTATTATCAAAAAGTAGAAACTATAAGTACTGAACCAGAATTGGAGAAAGGGAACAGATAAATTTTTGGGGGGAATGTAACCTGATATACTTACTATGAAATACACTACAGAGTTGCCTCAAACAAAATTAAAAATGGAACTAATAAATGATAAAGCAGTCGCATAATTGGATTCCCACACAGAGGGAAGAGTCATGCCAGTAACAGAGGGCCCACAGACCCCAGAGCCGACCTCTGGGAAGCCCGCATCCCACCAGCCTGGCCCCACACACTCACCATGTCCCGGGTCTAAGGGGGTGGTGTCCTGTGATGGAAGAGGGGCAGAGAACAGACAGAGCAGCGGAAGCCGGCTACCCGCAGTGTTCCGAGTGCTGGAGCCCCCTCCTGGGCCCTCTCTCCTCAGTGGAACGAGAGAACTACTATGGCGTCAACATCCCTCGTGATTTGATTGCACAGCTTGCATACCAGGGGCAGCATCATGTCATAAAAGACGCAGCCAATCAACATCCTCCATAGCGCTGACGTATAACTTCAGGTCTTTCTGGATGGGAAAACAAGAGGGAGTTTGGATTCATTTCTGACACTAGGACCTCCTGGGCTCCACCTCCCTGCGGTGGGCGCGGGGGAATTCTCTCTTCTCTTCTCTGGTCCTGCCAGCCGCTGGGTCCCTCCTGCATCTTCCTGAGTGGCTTCTGCTTGGGGGTTGAACGTAATTCAGGTCAGCTACAATTTAATGGCTGTTTATTGACTTAAGAGCCTTTGTTTTTTTTATCATATATGTGACACTTTTCGTCTAATGAATCTTCTATGCTATTTTTAATATTGATTTAAAGAATGTTTACGTATATAACGTAATTTAATCCTTTTTTCCAATTTTACTTGCACATTTATTTCTAGTTTGCCTGTTGTCCTTTAATATTATTTTCTATTTGCTTCTTCCTGTACTTAGTAGAAACACACACACACACACATACACACACAATCTTTCCAGTAATCTCATTTATCAATTGTATTTGTTTTCAGTTTTTCCTGGGACTCATATCTCTGTATATAAACCTCATCCAATATATTCACATTTTACAACTTATAAATTGATCTTTACACCATATAATTTCTTTTTGCTGTTTTATTTCCCTTACTGCCCTTGAAGTAGAAAGCTCGAGAGAGTGCAGGGATCATGGTCTAAGTTTACTCCCAGGGAGAAAAAGCTTCAACGATGCTGTATTACTTGTGTTGTTGGCTGTAGGTTCATTTCGCTCTTGATCGGAGTAGTGAAGTCACTGGCTTTTTTTTGTTCTGCAGGCAGTTTTCTTTTTTACTAGATGCTGAACTTTATTTAAAGCCTTCCAACATGTAATCTAAATGACCATGTAATTTTCTTCTTGTGTTTTTTACCTACTTGGATGACTTATCTGAGAATCTTTACCACTCTTGTGTGTTTTATTAAGTCCTGCTTGCTATTGATATATTTTTATGTTATTTCATTTATTATATTAGTACTTTGCTGCAGATATCTGTAGCTATGTTTATGAAAGGGATGCTTTTAATAAAACTTAATGTTTATTTCAAGTCCTGGTCTGCTTGCATCATCCTCACTGCAATGCAGGTGTTCCAAAAGAAACCAAGAAAAAAGCTCTACTTAGTTGCACTTTGGGTGAAATGTAGATTTGTTTTTCCTTCTCTAAAATTTTAGAGTATTCTGCAATTCTGGATCTGAAATTTTGATTCTGTGACTTTTTTCTTGATTGGTTGTTTGGAATTTTCAAAATATGATTTAACTTACCTGATTTATATAGTTTTCCTACTTTATGTTATATTTGTTTTTTTGCAAATTTGATTTTCAATATAGGGAAGATTTTGATTCCTGTAGTGAAATGTTACTTCTAAGAATTTCATACCTTTCTCCTAGCGCCTTGGTCATAATTATAACCTACAAAGGAATGATTCTGTTTTAATTCCTAAACTGGTTATTTGTGTTACTTTCCCCATTGGTTCCTTAATTGTTTTTCCTAATGGTTTATTAACTTTGTTAATATTTTTCTTAAAAAAAGTCATTGTGTCCTTGTTTATTTGTGATACATTTTATAGCACTTCATAGATGTCTGCTGTTTTCTTTTTTCTTGCTTTTCTTCAATACTTTTTGATTTTTTCTTTACAATTCTTAACAAGGAAGCTGTAATGATGATTTTGAGTGTTTTATTCTATTGTAATCATTTGACTATAAATTATCTCTGAGCACTCATTTACTGCATCCTCAGTGTTCCTTCAGGTGTTTCTAACACCTGTGTGTGCAAGCCGTGTCTGTCTCCCAGTATCCCTAATTCCATGTACCTGCAGCCATCACAGGTTACATGTGTCTCCAAGTCTGAAACCCATATGTACTGATTGGTAGATTAGTGCTTCAGTCATTAGAGGCCCATTCCTTACACTTGTGTGCCCAGTTAATCACAGCCCATCAACTACCCTTTCCAAGTCTGCAAAAGGACTATGGCCCCTTAAAATATATCACATCTTAATTTCTTTTAGAGAAGCAGATACAATTTCCCAGACAGCCCAAGTTAGACATTTCCACAGAAACTACTGACAACATTGAAGTGTCAGCTTCCATATCAACCTTTCATATCAAATAGAACTGCTCTGATTGTCAGGTGTTTTTTCTTACAGGGCTGCCTGTTAATTGCCAATTTGCGTCGATGCTAATGAGAGTCATATATCTTATTTTTCTATTAATCTCATGACATTCTGGAGTGGCATGAATGGCAAAATTCTGTCCTCATTTGAAGAAGGTGGCAAAAATTATATCTTTGTGTAAAAATAGTTCAAGTTTTTGAAGCGCTCTGGATAAAAAATAAAATAATGTCCCAGTGCTTTGGCCAGAATAGTTGAAAGTCCTCAGTAATGGATAATACATGATCTTAAAACAGAATAATGGAGAGTAAATTTCAATAAGGAAGCTGGGAAAAGATCATTTAAGCTGAAGAAGTGAACAACAAATTTAGATATTTTAATGAAGGGAAGAAAAATGCAGGTGTATAATCAAAGGATAAAGGAGGACTGAGCTGGAAGATGAAGAAAAAAATGAAACATGGTTACTGTAGTTAATAACAATGTATTGGCCAGCACCGCTGCTCACCAGGCTAATCCTCGGCCTGCAGTGCCGGCATCCTGGGTTCTAGTCCTGGGTGGGGCACCAGTTCTGTCCCGGTTGCTCCTCTTCCAGTCCAGCTCTCTGCTGTGGCCCGGGAGTGCAGTGGAGGATGGCCCAAGTCCGTGGGCCCTGCACCCGCATGGGAGACCAGGAGGAAGCACCTGGCTCGTGGCTTCAGAACGGTGCAGTGCCGGCTATAGCAGCCAATTGGGGGGGTGAACCAATGGAAGGAAGACGTTTCTTTCTTTCTTTCTTTCTTTCTTTCTTTCTCTCTCTCTCTCTCTCTCTCTCTCTCTCTCTAAATCTGCCTGTCAAAAAAAAAAAAAGAAAAAAAGAAAAAAGATTATTTTAGTTCAAAAACACTTGAATCCATATACAGATTTTTGTAATACACATTTCAATGAGTTTTTAAAGATCCCTCATATTAGGACGGCACCACAGCTCCATAGGCTAATCCTCTGCCTTGCAGTGCCGGCACACCGGGTTCTAGTCCCAGTCAGGGCTCCGTATTCTGTCCCAGTTGCCCCTCTTCCAGGCCAGCTCTCTACTGTGGCCAGGGAGTGCAGTGGAGGATGGCCCAAGTGCTTGGGCCCTGCACCCCATGGGAGACCAGGAGAAAGCACCTGGCTCCTGCCATCGGATCAGTGCGGTGCGCTGGCTGCAGCGCGGCGGCCATTGGAGGGTGAACCAATGGCAAAGGAAGACCTTTCTCTCTGTCTCTCTCTCTCACTTTCCACTCTGCCTGTCAAAAAAAAATCCCTCATATTCATTAATTTCAAATTATCTTGCACCAAAATAAACTTACCTTTGAATTCCATTCACCTCAGACTTTTCAAAATATCTATTGTGAATAATAAATGGATATATAATGTATATATTTTAATTTTTATTTTAATTGAACTCTATTTTTATGTTTTCAAATAAATAAATAAGAAACATAAAATGAGACTGTTGGTGGATTTTAAGCATGGAGATCTTTTTCTGTTTGTGATGGTTTTAAGAGATCACTTATCAGCTGGCACCGCAGCTCAATAGGCTAATCCTCCACCTGCGGCACTGGCACTCCAGATTCTAGTCCCGGTCAGGGTGCTGCATTCTGTCCCAGTTGTTCCTCTTCCAGTTCAGCTCTCTGCTGTGGCCCAGGAGTGCAGTGGAGGATGGCCCAAGTCCTTGGGCCCTGCACCCACATGGGAGACCAGGAGAAGCACCTGGCTCCTGGCTTCAGATCGGCACAGTGCGCCGGCCACACCACGCCGGCCATAGTGGCCACTGAGGGGTGAACCAATGGAAAAAAGGAAGAAAAAGAAAAAAAAGAGATCACTTATCTTTTTGACAATGGACTTCAGGATCCAGTTTGGAGACTAATCTTTTTGGGTGCACCAACAACGACCTATCTGTTTTTTTCTGGTGGAGATTTGAATTTTGACCTCCAACTTTTTCCTACTTATTTGTTGATTGATTGTTGCCATAAAAAACACTGGAAGGAACATCATGTGAAGACGTCTGTGTCTGTTCCTGGCAGACCAACTCTTGTAGCAGTGCAATGTGTGATGCACATATTGCATATACACATTATCTTCGAGTCAAACATGTTCAATTTGAACCCATAAAGACTTGTATTCCTGTTTCAAGGATATTCAAGAGATTGACTGAAATAGTCAAAGGCAACCCAAGAGAATTCAGACAAAAAGTAGAGAATGAGGTGGGCTTTGGGAGAGCTGGCCTTTGTCTCCAACACATCATGAACTGTTAATGGGAATGAGCAAGACTAAATGACTGAAAGCTCAAAGAGAGAATCCAGTCAGTTTCCCTGCATTGTCCCCTGGATGTTTCTGACACAGGAAAAATTGAAGTAATCATTGCTTATTAAAGGGAATGGAAATGCTTTGCTGAACAAAAATATTATAAAATCCGGTAACTATTGTACACATAGAATGTTGACATATTGGAAAAAGGCAATATTATATTTTCTATTTTTAAAGATTATTTCTTTGAAAGTCAAAGCAGAGAGGCAGAGGCAGAGAGAGAGAAAGAGAGGGAGAGAAATGGGAAGAGAGAGAGAGAGAGACAGAGACAGAGAGACAGAGACAAATACAGAGAGACAGAAAGACAAGAGAGAGGTTTTCCATCTGCTGGTTCATTCCCCATATGTACGCAACAACCAGAGCTGGGCTGATATGAAGCCAGGAGCCAGGAGCTTCTTCTGGGTATCCTATGCAGGCGCCCCAACCCAAGGATTTGGGTAATCTCTGACTGATTTCCTAGGCCTTAGCAGAGAGCTGGATCAGAAGTAGAGTAGTCAGAACCTGAACCAGCACCCACATAGGATGCTGGCACTTCAGGCAGCAACATTACCTGCAATGCAACAACACCAATCCTACACGATGGGATCTGGGATGATATGATAAGTCTTTTAAATTTCATAGAAAATATATATTATGGAAAAGCCATGCATGGATGTAAATATATTTCACTTCAAAATCTTATTTTTAATTGAATTCTTGCAAAAGCTTCTTGAAAGGCCCTGTATATCATGCTGAGAAATATTTTTAAACCCTATGTTGTTTCTGTATGACTCAATTTTCAATGTGATACTTACTTGCCTTTTCTAAGGCTGTACATTATCACTAAGAAGAATATAAAACTTTGCATCTAACTAAAAAAAGAAGAGAAAAGACCCAAATCAATAAAATCAGAGATGAAAAAGGAAACGTAACAACAGACACCACAGAAATAAAAAGAATCATCAGAAATTACTACAAGGACTTGTATGCCAGCAAACAGGGAAACCTATCAGAAATGGATAGATTCCTGGACACATGCAACCTACCAAAATTGAACCAGGAAGACATCGAAAACCTAAACAGACCCATAACTGAGACAGAAATTGAAACAGTAATAAAGGCCCTCCCAACAAAGAAAAGCCCAGGACCAGATGGATTCACTGCTGAATTCTACCAGACATTTAAAGAAGAACTGACTCCAATTCTTCTCAAACTATTCAGAACAATCAAAGAAGAGGGAATCCTCCCAAATTCTTTCTATGAAGCCAGCATCACCTTAATTCCTAAGCCGGAAAAAGATGCAGCACTGAAAGAGAATTACAGACCAATATCTTGATAAACATAGATGCAAAAATCCTCAATAAAATTCTTGCCAATAGAATGCAACAACACATCAGAAAGATCATCCACCCAGACCAAGTGGGATTTATCCCTGGTATGCAGGGATGGTTTAATGTGCGCAAGACAATCAATGTGATACACCACATTAACAGACTGCAGAAGAAAAACCATATGATTATCTCAATAGATGCCGAGAAAGCATTTGATAAAATACAACACCCGTTCATGATGAAAACTCTAAGCAAACTGGGTTTGGAAGGAACATTCCTCAATACAATCAAAGCAATCTATGAAAAACCCACAGCCAACATCCTATTGAATGGGGAAAAGTTGGAAGCATTTCCAGTGAGATCTGGTACCAGACAGGGATGTCCACTCTCACCACTGCTATTCAATATAGTTCTGGAGGTTCTAGCCAGAGCTATTAGGCAAGAAAAAGAAATTAAAGGGATACAAATTGGGAAGGAAGAGCTCAAACTATCCCTCTTTGCAGATGATACGATTCTTTACTTAGGGGATCCAAAGAACTCTACTAAGAGACTATTGGAACTCATAGAAGATTTTTGCAAAGTAGCAGGGTATAAAATCAATGCACAAAAATCAACAGCCTTTGTATACACAGACAATGCCATGGCTGAGGAAGAACTTCTAAGATCAATCCCATTCACAATAGCTACAAAAACAATCAAATACCTTGGAATAAACTTAACCAAGGACGTTAAAGATCTCTACGATGAAAATTACAAAACCTTAAAGAAAGAAATAGAAGAGGATACCAAGAAATGGAAAAATCTTCCATGCTCATGGATTGGAAGAATCAATATCATCAAAATGTCCATTCTCCCAAAAGCAATTTATAAATTCAATGCAATACCAATCAAGATATCGAAGACCTTCTTCTCAGATCTGGAAAAATTGGTGCTGAAATTTATATGGAGGCACAAGAGACCTCGAATAGCTAAAGCAATCTTGTACAACAAAAACAAAGCTGGAGGCATCACAATACCAGATTTCAGGACATACTACAGGGCAGTTGTAATCAAAACAGCATGGTACTGGTACAGAAACAGATGGATAGACCAATGGAACAGAATTGAAACACCAGAAATCAACCCAAACATCTACAGCCAACTTATATTTGATCAAGGATCTAAAACCAATTCCTGGAGCAAGGACAGTCTATTCAATAAATGGTGCTGGGAAAACTGGATTTCCACGTGCAGAAGCATGAAGCAAGACCCCTACCTTACGCCTTACACAAAAATCCACTCAACATGGATTAAAGACCTAAATCTACGACCTGACACCATCAAGTTACTAGAGAACATTGGAGAAACCCTTCAAGATATTTGCACAGGCAAAGAGTTTCTGGAAAAGACCCGGGAGGCACAGGCAGTCAAAGCCAAAATCAACTATTGGGATTGCATCAAATTGAGAAGTTTCTGTACTGCAAAAGAAACAGTCAGGAGAGTGAAGAGACAACCGACAGAATTGGAAAAAATATTTGCAAACTATGCAACAGATAAAGGGTTAATAACCAGAATCTACAAAGAGATCAAGAAACTCCACAAGATCAAAACAAACAACCCAATTAAGAGATGGGCCAAGGACCTCAATAGACATTTTTCAAAAGAGGAAATCCAAATGGCCAACAGGCACATGAAAAAATGTTCAAGGTCATTAGCAATCAGGGAAATGCAAATCAAAACCACAATGAGGTTTCACCTCACCCCGGTTAGAATGGCTCACATTCAGAAATCTACCAACAGATGCTGGAGAGGATGTGGGGAAAAAGGGACACTAACCCACTGTTGGTGGGAATGCAAACTGGTCAAGCCACTATGGAAGTCAGTCTGGAGATTCCTCAGAAACCTGAAGATAACCCTACCGTTTGACCCAGCCATCCCACTCCTTGGAATTTCCCAAAGGAATTTAAATTGGCAAACAAAAAAGCGGTCTGCAGCCTAATGTTTATTGCAGCTCAATTCACAATAGCTAAGACCTGGAACCAACCTAAATGCCCATCAACGGTAGACTGGATAAAGAAATTATGGGATATGTACTCTTTAGAATACTATACCGCAGTAAGAAACAACGAAATCCAGTCATTTGCAACAAAATGGAGGAATCTGGAACACATCATGCTGAGTGAAATAAGCCAGTCCCAAAGGGACAAATACCATATGTTCTCCCTGATCGGTGACAACTGACTGAACACCAAAAAGGAAACCTGAAGTGAAATGGACACTATGGGAAACGGTGACTTGATCAGCATAGCCCTGACTGTAAATGAACAACTTAATACATTATCCCTCTTAGTAGTTTTTTGTCTGTTCTACTTAATATGACTGGTTTAATTCTGTAATTAATACACAGTTATTCTTAAGTGTTAAAAATTAACTGAAATGTGATCCCTGTTAAACATAAGAGTGGTAATAAGAGAGGGAAGAGATGTATAATTTGGGACATGCTCAAGCTGACTTGCCCCAAATGGTAGAGTTAAAAACATACCAGGGGATTCCAATTCAATCCCATCAAGGTGGCATGTACCAATGCCATCTCACTAGTCCAAGTGATCAATTTCAGTTCACAATTGATCATAATGAAAGGACTAAGAGTCAAAGGGAGCACATAAACAAGTCTAGTACCTGCTAACACTAACCGATAGAATAAATAAAGGGGAGAGTGATCCAACATGGGAAGTGAGATACTCAGCAGACTCATAGAATGGAAGATGTCCTAAATAGCACTCTGGCCTCAGAATCAGCCCTAAAGGCATTCGGATCTGGCTGAAAAGCCCATGAGAGTATTTCAGGCATGGAAAGCCAAGACACTCTGGCAAAAGATCTCTGCGAGTGAGATCCCAGTGGAAAGAACAGGTCATCAAAGAAGGAGGTACCTTTCTCTGAAGGGAGGAGAGAACCTCCACTTTGACTATGACCTTGTCTAAACAAGATAAGAATCAGAGAACTCAGAGGGCTTCCATAGCCTTGGAAACTCATGACTGGAGCATAGGGAGACTACTGATGCCATAGACAGGATTGTCAATTGGTAAAGTCAACAACAGGAGTCACTGTGCACTTACTCCTCATGTAGGATCTCTGTCCTTAATGTGCTGTGTATTGAGATTTAATGCTATAACGAGTACTCAAACAATATATTTCACTTTGTGTTTCTATGGGGGTGCAAACTGTTGAAATCTTTACTTAATGTATACTAAACTGATCCTCTGTAAAAAAAAAAAAAATTATCAACTCCCAACTTGACTCTCACTGGGATTAAACATGACAATAGGTCTGATCTGATTTCATCATCATTTAAAAAAATCATCTATTATTTTTCACTTTATGTTTCTGTGTGAGAGCAAACTGTTGAAATCCTTACTTAATGTATACTAAGCTCATCTTCTGTATATTAAGATAATCGAAAATGAATCTTGATGTGAATGGAAGGGGAGAGGGAGTGGGAAAGGGGAGGGTAGTGGGTGGGAGGGACGGTATGTGGGGCAAGCCATTGTAATGCATAAATCGTACTTTGGAAATTTATATTCATTAAATAAAAGTTAAAAAAAATAAAAAAAAACTTCGCATCTGCAGTTGTTAAATTTTGGACTTCAAAATCAGAAATGTCATCTATTGGAAGTTAAAGATGTTAATCCTCTAGTCTCTCCTAGATACTTTGCACTGTTTACCTATAAACTTGGGGTATTCATTTTACTATTTGGATTACTCTGTGCTGGAGATGCATAGCTGACAGCTGGCACTTTCTTGTGAAATTTGGTTCCACTTAAAACAAAGCTAAAGAAATACCAGCACTGCTCACAGGCCTGCAATTTATTGTTAAATAAATGTTGTATAAACCTTCGTAAATTTTAAAAACATTAGAAGTTAGTAAGAATAAAGTGAAAAGCAATAAGACTCAAAGAAAATGCTTAGCAATAGTGCTAATGTCAGAGATGTTACCATTTTAGTTACATGCACTATACCAATTAAGTTATTTCAAATTCGGACATGAGCACACCATTTCCCATAACTACCTTTATATACAGTTAAAAACCTGGGATCCTATGTAGAAAAGTGCTAGTAGCTCAAGTCTCACTTGATTAGAGTCACTTGGAAGTCTATAAGATGTACACTGACTTATCAGAGTAAGGGGAAAATAAAGCCAAGGAAAAATAGTCCAAAAGGAAAAATGTGCTCATTTAGATTTCAGGTAATAACCTTTATAGATGTTCTCATGGATAATCCATGCATATATAGTTATCATTCATTCGCATAGATTTCATTTTTATTTTTTAAACTTTTAATAAAAATTTGTGTTTGTTTCTGGAATCACATTTTACTATACTTTGTATGTTCCCATCAGAGTAAACTTGAAGTTTCTTACGTCAAAAAGGTCCACAAGTGAAGAACTTACTCAGAAAAGAGGTTGCCAACCACGAATCTCAGGAGCAGTGCTCACTGCTACCTGAATACTTCAAAGTCTGTATGAGCTGTTTCAATGGAGACAGCTGTAGTTTTACAGTAAACTTTCTATTATTGAATTGCATTTTTTCATATGGGCAGCTTACATCATTAGAAAGCTATTTATTTTCATATTATTCCCATGTGTATCTGCAAGGTGCTTACAGGCATACTACTGAATATATTAAACAATCATGACCTAGTTTCAGTGTAAGAAATTTAAATCTCTCTCATAAAGCAAGAAACATCCACAGTTGAGATTTACATAAGTAATACCTCTTTAAATAAATAAAAAATAAAATGATATCCTGTGTATAAAGTTGTACTAGTTCATTTTACAGATTATTAAAGTGCTTATGAATGCATTAGTTCTCAGTAAATAAACATGGTGCTACAACACATCTAAAAGTAAAAAGTCATCACACTGGCCCATAGAAATGCCTAGGATTATTTTATATCTCTTAACATTAGAAAAATTAAATGAAATAAGGAATTAAAATTAAAAGAGAAACAAGAAATTTTACAAAATTAGAACACTATGGCCTAAAAACATACTGAAATATTCAATTCAGTAACTAAGTCATTTCTGGATTGAACACTGTATAATTAGGTTTGGAGAGTGCTTCTGTTAGCAAGGTCATAAGGTATGTGGAAATAATATAAGCATTTTATAAAGACTGACCCTGAAACAGTAATTGTTTATAAAAATCACATACACCTGGTGCTGTGATATAGAAGGTTAAGCCTCCACCTCTGGTGCTGACATCCCATTTGTTCCTTAGTTCAAGTCCTGGCTTCCCCATTTACAATCTAGCCCCCTGCTAATCTGCCTGGGAAGGTAGCAGAGGATGGCTGACGTACTTGTGCCTCTGCACCCACACAGGGGACATGGAAAGGTTTCCTAGCTTCTGACTTCAGCCTGGCACAGCCCCAGTCACTGTGGCCATTTGGGGAGTGAACCAGTTGATGTAAAATTCTCTCTCTCTCTCTCTTTCAAGTAAATAAATAAATCTTTCAAAAATAAATAAAAATCACATGCTAAGATACAACCAGCATACTCAAGGCTGTTGATTTTGATGGAATGAAATCTTAGAGTGGGAATACAAATGAAACCAATAATCATGGAGATGCCACTTGTTTTCACCAATGTAAACAATAGGAACATCATTTCAAGGTATAGCACATTGACAGACTAAAATGAGAAACTGTGAACAATGTTAGTTAGTACCAAAATATTCCCTAAGTTTGGAAGTAGTTCTAGTTCTGTTGCCTGTGCAATTGCTCTTCAAAACATGTGTTCTCCTTAGAAAATATGTCTTCTGAATGGCTTTGTAGTCAGTGTGGAAAAGTAGGAAATGGGGTTCACAGTGAAGCTGAGTAAAATGCTTCCAAGATGATTCATTGTATCAGTTAGTAATTTCACCATACCTACATGTTGAATTTCAGGATTTTGTTTTTTAACTCCTTCTCAAGTCTGTGGGCTTCAGCTCCTCAGGTAGTAATAATATTTTTCATGTTTAAGTATACAGGTCCCTGCTGTATAGTATTCTATAGAGTGCATGTCCCATAATTTCTTTATCCAGTCTACTGTTGATGGGCATTTGGGTTGGTTCCAGGTCTTAGCTATTGTGAATTGAGCTGCAATAAACATTAAGGTGCAGACTGCTTTTTTGTTTGCCAATTTAATTTCCTTTGGTAAATTCCAAGGAGTGGTATGGCTGGGTTGAATGGTAGGGTTATATTCAGGTTTCTGAGGAATCTCCAGACTGACTTCCATAGTGGCTTAACAAGTTTGCATTCCCACCAACAGTGGGTTAATGTCCCTTTTCCCCCACATCCTCTCCAGCATCTATTGTTGGCAGATTTCTGAATGTGAGCCATTCTAACTGGGGTGAGGTGAAACCTCATTGTGGTTTTGATTTGCATTTCCCTGATTGCTAGTGATCTTGAACATTTTTTCATGTGCCTGTTGGCCATTTGGATTTCCTCTTTTGAAAAATGTCTATTGAGGTCCTTGGCCCGTCTCTTAAGTGGGTTGTTTGTTTTGATCTTGTGGAGTTTCTTTCTTTCTTTTTTTTTTTTTTTTTTTTTTTTTTTTGACAGGCAGAGTGGACAGTGAGAGAGAGAGACAGAGAGAGAAAGGTCTTCCTTTGCCGCTGGTTCACCCTCCAATGGCCGCCGCTGCAGCCGGCACACCGCGCTGATCCTGGCAGGAGCCAGGAGCCAGGTGCTTTTCCTGGTCTCCCATGGGGTGCAGGGCCCAAGCACCTGGGCCATCCTCCACTGCACTCCCTGGCCATAGCAGAGAGCTGGCCTGGAAGAGGGGCAACCGGGACAGAATCCGGCGCCCCAACCGGGACTAGAACCCGGTGTGCCGGCGCCGCAAGGTGGAGGATTAGCCTATTGAGCCACGGCGCCGGCGGAGTTTCTTGATTTCTTTGTAGATTCTGGTTATCAACCCTTTATCTGTTGCATAGTTTGTGAATATTTTTCCCATTCTGTCGGTTGCCTCTTCACTTTCCTGACTGTTTCTTTTGCAGTACAGAAACTTCCCAATTTGATGCAATCCCAAATGTTAATTTTGGCTTTGACTGTCTGTGCTTCTGGGGTATTTTCCAAGAAGACTTTGCCAGTACCTATATCTTGCAGAGTTTCTCCAATGCTCTCTAATAATTTGATGGTGTAGGGTCGTAGATTTAAGCCTTTAATCCATGTTGAGTGAATTTTTGTGTAAGGTGAAAGGTAGGGGTTTTGCTTCATGATTCTGCACATGGAAATCCAATTTTCTTAGGGGATGATTTTATGGTTATTGGTGATTGCTTTGCCTCAGGATTTTGGTTTTAAGATCTGGCATGCTATAGTGACTCTCCTATGGTTCATTTTGTGTGGCACAAACTGGAAAGGACAGATTCTGTTGCCTAGTAACCACAATAGTCTCAGGAAATGTATTGAATCTGTAATTTGCTTTCAGAAGTATGAACATTTGATGATGTTGCTTCTCCCAAGTCATGAACATGTAAGGTTTTTTTTTCATTTTTAAATGTTGTTTTTTTTAAATTTCTTTCTTTAGTGCTTTTGTAATTTTCATCAGAGAACTTGGTTGGACTTCTTCCTTAAATTTATCCCAAGATATTTAATTATTTTTGGAGCTAATGTTAATGGGACTGATCTTGAAAGTTCTTTCTCAGCTGTGGCATTGTCTGTGTATACAAAAGCTATTGATTTTTCTTTGCTGATTTTATATTCTGACACTTTACCGAACTCTTTTATGAGTTCAAATAGTCTCTTAGTAGAGTCTTTCAAATTCCCTATATATAGGATTATGTCATCTGCAAATAGGGATAGTTTGATTCCTTCTTTTCCAATTTATATCCTTTTGATTGCTTTTTCTTGCCTAATGGCTCTGGCTAAACCTTCCAGGACTATATTAACTAGCAATGATGAGAGTAGGCGTCCTTGTCTGGATCTGAATCTTAGAGGGAATGCATTCAGCTTTTCACCATTCAGTAGGATGCTGACCATTGGTTTGTCATAAATTGCCTTGATAATGTTGAGGAACATTCCTCCTATACCCAATTTGTTTAAGGTTTTCCTCAGGAAAGGATGTTGTATTTTATTAAATGCTTTTCTGCATCTGTTGAGATAATCATATTGGTTTTGTTCTTCAGTTTGTTCATGTAATGTATCACAATTATTGATTTGTGAATGTTGAACCATTCCTAAATAATAAAAATAAATCCCACTTGATCCAGGTGAATTATATGCCTGACGTTTTGCTGGATTCGAGTAGCTAATATTTTGTTGAGGAGTTTTACACCTATGTTCATCAGGGATATTTGTTTATAGTTCTCTTTATTGTATCATTTTTCTGACTTAGAAAGTAAATTATTAACATTTCATTTAAGGAGTTTGGGAGGATTTCCTCCCTTTCAATTTTTCTGAGTAGCTTGAGAATAATACTGTTAGTTCTTTAAATGTCTGGTAGAATTCAGAAGAGATGCCATTAGGTCCTGGGCTTTTCTTTGTTGGAAAGGTCTTACTGATTCATTCTCTGTTGGTTGTCAATCTGTTTAGATATTCTATGCCTTCATGACTAAATTTTGGTAGATTATATGTGTCTAGGAATCTCTCCATTTTTTCTAGTTTTCCAATTTTTTGGCTCACAGTTTGTTCTAGTAATTCCTCGTGATTCTTTTTATTTCCGTGGTGTCTGTTATATTTCTATTTTCATCTCTAAATTTATTGAATTGTGTCTTCTTCCCCCTTTTTTTGTTAGTTGGCCCAATGATGTATCAGTTTGCTTATTTGCAAAAAATAAGCTCTTCATTTCACTGATCTTTTGTGTTTTTTGCTTTGAGTTTTATTTCTTCTCTAATTTTAATTATGTATTTCTTCCTACTAATTTGAGGTTTGGTTTGTTATTTTTTTTAGGTCCTTGATATACATTAATAGCTCATCTATTTGGTACCTTTCCAATTTATTTATGTAGGCAACAATTGCTATACTTTCCTCTTAACACTGCTTTTATTGAATCCCATAAATGTTGATATGATGTATTGTCACCTTCATTTGTTCCCAGAAAATTTTTGATTTCACTTTTGATTTAGTCTATGAACCACTGTTCTTTCAGGAACATGTTTTCAGTCCCATGTGTTTGCATATGATCTAGAGATTCCCAAGTTGTTGATTTCCAGCTTCATTGCATTGTGGCTAGAGAAGATGTATGTTGTGTTTCAACATTTTTTTAATTTCTTGAGACTTACTTTATGGACTTAGCATATGGTCTAGCCTAGAGAAAGTTCCATGCACTGATGAGAAAGATGTGCATTCTTCAACTGTAGGGTGAAATGTTCTGTACATATCTGTTAGGTCCTTTTGGTCCATAAACTCTATTACCTATGTTTCTGTACTGATTTTTTTGTCTATTTGATCTATTGATAAATGTTGGATACTGATATCCCCCCTTACTATTGTATTGTAGTCTATGTATTCTTTTATATCCATTAACATTTCTTTCGAATAGCTAAGCACCTTATAATTAGTTGTGTATACATTTATTTTAGTCACATCTTCCTGTTGAATTGATTCCTTAATCATTATATAAAGCCCTTCTTCATCTGTTACAATTTTTTGTGTTAAAATCTATTTTGTCTGATATTAGGATGAAAACACCTGACATTTTTACTTTCCATTGGCATGGAAAATTTTTTCCAGTATTTTACTTTCAGTTGGTATGTATCTTTGGTAGTGAGATGTTTTTCTTATAGGTAGCAAATAGATGGTCATATGTTTTAATCCATTCAGCCAGCCTGTATTTTTTAACTGGATAGTTGAGGCCATTCACATTCAATGTGACTATTGATATTTAACAACTTGGCTCTGCCATTTTCCAGTAAATATTCCTAGTGCTTACTTTGGATTTCTTTTGTATGTTAACTGGAGGATTATCAAACTTTACATTCTTTCATATTGATGGCTATCTTTCTGTGTTTCTGTGCATAACACATCCCTAAGCAGCTTATGTAAAGCTGGATGAGAAGTGACAAATTCTTTCAATTTATGTTTGTTATGAAAGGTGTTTCTTTCACCTTCACTCATAAATGACTACATAGCAGGCTACAGTATTCTGGGTTGACAGTTTTTTTTTTTTCTCTTAAGATTTGGGATATATGCTGCCATTCTCTCCTAGCTTGTGTTTCTGATGAGAAGTTAGCTGTGAGTCTAACTGGATCCTCTGAAAGTAATCTGGATTTTTCTCATGCACATTTTATGGTCTTTATGGTGAATATCTTTTCTGGTAATATCTGTTATGAGATCTATATACTTCCTCTACATGAGTGTTCCTTTCTTTCTCCAAATTAGTGAAGTTTACTCTAATTATTTTACTAAATGGGGCTTCTAATCCATTCTCTCTTTCTGTACCTTCAAGAACTCTAATACCTGTATGTTGTGTTATTTGATAGTATCCCATAAATCTCCAACACTGTTTTTAAGTTTTCTAATTTCTTCTTTTTCTTCTTCTTTGATCTAATTGAATGATTTCCAAAGTTTTGTTTTCTAGGACAATATTCCTTCTTCCATGCCAAGTCTGCTGTTATGGCTTTCCACCACATATTTTATTTGGTCTATTGAATTTTTCATTTCTAATATTTCATTGTGATTTCTCTTTAACATATCAGTTTCATAGGAAAATTTTCATTCATACCATGTATGGTTTTCTTAAGTTTGTGGATTTGTGTGGGGAGCAACTCGGACTAGACTAAGTTACTGGAATTAAGACTTATTCTATGCATCTGCTCTCCCACAATATGGCGCTGGGAGAGGAGTAAACAGCTTCCACACAGCTGCCTCTCACCAACTTGACAAGCTGCAGGAGCTGATCTTGCTCCTGATTGGAGGGGAGCAGTGTACTCGGTGTGTGGGTAGCAGAGTTGGGATTGGCGGAAGAGGACTATAAAGGAGGAGAGAGACAACATGCACCAGGAACATCTAAGAGGAACACCTGAGGAACATCTGAGCAGCCCCTGAGAGAGCCGGCCGGCGGTGTGCTGCTCCCCTGCGGAAGTGGGGAAAGTGGCAGGGGGGCCTGCCCCTCCACGGAGGTGGAGGGACGGCAGCCAACCTGGGAAGAACCAGCAGCAAACCCGGGAAGGGCCGAGCAGACAAAAGAACAGCGCAGGGTCCTGTGTCGTTCCTCCGCGAAGAGGGGGAGCAACAGATTTGCTTCTGGTTGCTTAAGAATGACCTATGTTTACTTTTTAATTCTATTTCCAGAATTTCCTCAATCTCTTCATCCAAACATTTAAATATTGAAACATAGTTGTGTTCCTCTAGGGGAGGGTAACAGGGTCTTCTTTATTATTGTTTCTTGAATTTCTTCATTTGTATTTAGTTAAATACAATGAATACATTTGTGGAGTTTTTTTTCTTTTCATGGTAAAGTTTTTTTTTTCTTTGAGCTATGAATCTATGACTTAATGTAATGCCTGCACTTTTAGTAAATACCCAGAGGTATATGGTTGGTATGGCCACGGAGCTCTGGTCAGCGCTTAGGTGTGGGGTAATTTTCCAGAGTAACACACAGGTGATTATAGTAGCTCTCAATGCCTGGGTGTGTTCTGAACCATTATAAACCCCACAAGTGTTCTGCACAGTCTTCACTGTGAGCACAGTTTCTGCTGCAAAGACCTGTTATTAGTAACCAAGGAAATCCAAGCATGTGGAGCTGCAACCAGTGATTGCCCACAGGCCCCACTATACCCTGTACCTTTTCATGTATCCACCAAGTCTCTACAGTCTCAGTACAAAAGGCCCCAACAGACTCTGAGTGCACAGGTTTCTCTGCCCTACCAGGCTGTCCAGTCAATAGAGTGGCAAATGTTCCCCGAGATAGTTCTGCCTAGGTGTCTTGCTCCTGGGAGTCTGTGGGTGCTTCATTGTCCTCTGAGGTTGACCACCTACCTCCCTGTCAGGCTCAAAGTCAGTGGGGACTGCCTAGTATTCTCTTTGCTAGAGTCACTGGATCACATGCATACATGAAAGTCACTGGCCAAATGTTGCTATCTCCTTACTATTACTGCCAGCACTGCAAAAAATAGGGAGTCCTGCTCAGCCAGTTGCTGTGCATGTGCACAAATTCTTCTGCAGCTCCTGCTCTAATCCAAAATGATGCTCAATCCTTCTCATCCAAGCAGCAGGAGCTTTCACGGGGAAGTTGAGGTGAATTAAATATGCCCCTTGTCCTTCCACTGGGTTCATGGACAACCTGTAGCAACTGCTGGCCTCCAGAGCTCCAGTCCAGAGTCACACTGTGACTCCCTCTGGCTGTATCACCATGGGTTGCTTCAGCCCAGCCTCGCCTCTGTCTCCAACCTGCCTCCTGCTCCAGCTCTTGGCTGCTTCAGTTGTGCTTGTGCTGGTGTTCTTACTGCATGTCTGCACCTTCCACACAGGTCCATGCCATTCCTTTTCCTGTTGTAGGATTTCCAGTGCAGTTTTCTCTCCTATTCTATCCTGAGAGTGTACTCCCTATCCTTTTTCTTCCTGTTCATCTGTAGCCTATCACAGTGTGTTGGTCCCAAATTCACCATCTTGGAATCTCACTATAGTTATTCTTATCACAGAAGAGTGAGTGAGTTGTAAGAAGAGTCGATTCTGTAATATCACCCACAAACCTCACTCAATTTGGAATTTGGCTTAGAGACTACTAGAATGAAGCCAGTGGGGATTCATAGCAGAGACAATGCTCCACAGAGAAGCAGATTAAGTCTGAGTTGTGAAGTTGGAGGGTATTTGAAATCTTCAGAATTATTTTGATCAATGTGAAACCTAAAGCAACTTTCATTCCTGGGAGATTGAAACGCTAAGACAAAAGGGTAAGTCATAGTGTGTGTACTTTTTTGTTCTGTAACACCTATGGAGTTTCTGGCTAAAAATGAACAAGTATTTCTGATATGAATTTGAGCCAATAAAATGATATATTTAAAACACAGCTTGGAAAAATTTGATAAATAAATTATTCATGAAAATATGCATGGCTACTTTTTTTAATCTCTCAAAAGTGTTCCATCCTCCCCATGCCAACCCACAGGCATGTGAAATTTCCTTTAACATTTACATGCTTTTTCTTAAGTATGGAAATCAATGTCAAAACCAAAACTGTCTGTATGACTTCTTCCTCAGCATTTCCAGTTAATTATTCATTGAGTGCTGAGGAGGAATGTGAAATAAATAAGACCAAATAGCAGTGCTTATTTCCAGATGACTTTCCATTATATAGTCATTCATGTTCTTACAATTATTTTGGTTGTTTATCTTGCATTGTATGTTCATAAATTGTAATTTTAAATATAATTAGAAATCAGTGACATAACTCAAAGAATGATTTATTACTCTCAGGAAGTACTGAGGGCAAGCAGTCTTAAAGTAAAGCACCATATTTTATAGGTTTGAATTAAAAACTCTTAATTTTGTAAAACACATCTAGACTATAAGATTAGAGATCAGATTATCCATTATTATTTACAGCCAGTTGGATCTGTAAAAGAAAGAAATTACAAAATAAGTCTGACATGATACAAAGCAATTTCACACCAGATGTTTATCTAGATTTTAAAATTAACTTAACCCTATTTTTTTTTAGTCAACAAGTATCCTAAGCCAACAGTACCTGTTCAACAGTCTAATACTTGAGGTTGTCTCTAAGACAAATAAGTGTGTTCAGGCCACTGTCAGACATCTTCCAACTTCATCCTGAGAGTAGATAGCTGAGGTGGTCTACTATTGAGTATATACAGTATTATAGTCTATAGATTATACACCACAATGGAGACAGAAGAAATCCTGTCACTGTTGATGATTTAATCCATGGAGAACCTACAAAGAGAAGAAAGGAAACAAAGTACAAATCCATTCTCTAAGTACTTCAGATGAAGGAAGCTGACTAAGATAGACTCAGGGGCATCTTCCTGTGTTCTACATATTAAACTAGTCAGTTATCTCTGATTAACAGCAAGCGTTGATGTTGACTTTTCTTTAGACCTATTTCCTGGGATATATTTTTTACCATCTACCTTTGGGTTAACACAGAAGTTTGTAAGTTTGAAGATTGTAAAAGATGACCTATTTTATCTATGAGCACAGCAAAATATTTACCATCAAACTACAGTACAAGATAGTTTTTGAACACCCATGATTGTTTTTAACAAGAAAATTAACAGGAAACAGAGGGAAATATCTTTGTGGCAAACAAAGGGAGATCAAGGATCAAAGGAGAGAGAAATACATAGGAAAGTAGGGCCCTCATTCATAAGGGTGATAGGTACTGAGTGTCTTAGTGCAAGAACATTTCAGCTCTCTTATAGAGTTGTGAAAAAGTGAAGAGACCAAAGGGGAACTGATGCCATCCATCATCCTTTTACGTTAAATAGGACTCCCACACTAATTCACAACCTTGAAAGTGCAAATAATATAATACTGGCAGCCAATGTGAATGTAGGCAGGTGTATCATAATTCCAATGACTTTAGAAAGAATTCACTCAATGTCATAAGTTATAAGAAAAAACAAACAATGCCTACCAATCAGCACCATAACTCTTCACTACTGGAAAGAATGCCCTCCCCTATGTGCACTAACAAGATGTAGAAACATGATTCTCAGCTGGGTAAGTTTGACTTCCCAGAATTCTGAAAACTGTCCGGAGACATTTCCAGCTGTCACATAAGGGGCTTTACTGCCTTCCAGTGGATAGCTGTCATCCTCCTAAAAACAGTACTGGCCTGTGCCCCAACTAACTATTATCCAGCTCAAAATGAGTATGGTGCCCAAGTAGAGCATTTTGGCATAGGAAAAGGGTCTATATTTCCCCCTCTTTCAAACTCTTCACCTTTTAAACCACTTTTCCAATAGTTTGAGATATTGGGATATTTTTGCATCATGAGCAAAGTTTTTCATAGAAGAGTGGGAACAGTAGGCAGAATTTTAAGGTAGCCTCTGATTTATGCACACTGTGTTATGCCCTGCATTTCCCTCACCCTTAGATTAGCGCTGAGTCTAGATGATTAAGGATGGCAAAGCTGATATACAGACACTCCTATTGTTATGGCCTTTGACATGAGGAACCACTTGAAAGACTTGAGGGAAATTCCCTTGCTGGACTGTGTACTGTGGTATGAGTGGGAACTACAAATATACCCTAGGAACTGAGGTTAGATGACAAGTGACACAGAGAAGCTGGATCTCTCAGTCATGTGCCATAAGGAAATAAATAATGCTGATGATAAGTATGTATTCATGAGCAGATAAATCTGATCCTGCAGATGACAGCCAATGCATGTAGAAATTTGATGGTGTCTTCAATTATGACTGTAGCCCTTTCTTGGCAAGGGGGTCTTTCCTTGTCTCCTGGGCTTCCTACTCTACCATGACTGTTTCTGCCTGCTTTTCTAGATGATTCATTCCACAGTCCTTCTCTCTCAGATCCTCCATGTCCCTGGATATTTCCTGTAAGCATGATCAGTCCCTAAGTTAAACTAATAAAACTAAGAATCCTGTCACAGTGACTTCAGCAAGGTGTTTCAATACTAACATATCTAACATGTTGAACCTGCCTAACTTCTTAAAATAAAGCTTTCCAAAATTATATGGTCAGAATCTTATATTTTCCTGTATATCTTATTTCACTTATACCAAGTGTTTCTTTAAGTATTTTTGCGTCTTACTCATTAATGTGATTCAGATTAGAAATATATTTTTATTCATGCGCATGATTTTTACATTCTGTGTCTCAGCAGTGTGAGAAGAGGAAGACAACTTTACACAAGGGAAGGAAATGAAGAACTGTGATTTATATGCTGTCCAGTCTGATCATAGTGACTTCAGTCCACCGGATTGAAACCTTAAGTACTCAGTGAGACACACTTAACCAAAATCCTCTGCCATAAAAATCTTAGAAGCAAACTCATAAAAGCTTACTTCAAAGAGAGGTTGTGAGGAAGAAATGCTAAATTAGGAACTTGCCTTATACATGGTGCTCCTAATTCATTTATTCAAGCCTATTCAGTCACTGCAAGAATAAAAAAGGCACTGAGTGCTAATACTCCTGTGAGCTGTGTGAAGTGTATATTTTATTGGAGTAGCGACAGAACAACAGAACAGTAGGCTCCAAATAATCATTGATAGACAAAATTGGGACAGGAGGGCATGGTGGTCACACTGACTACGATGTCATCAGTGTGACAGACTGGTAAGGATCTTAGAAGTTGAGGGGATGGGAGAGCAGAAATGCAATAAGAAACAGAATGGTGAGCCACATTAGGAGCAGAGACAGGTGTGATGACTCTTTAGTGGCCCTTCTCAAGACTCTGAAGTTCAAGTGGTAAGTAACAATTTATTCCAGAGCTAGAAAGGAAGTCTTGTGTCAGATTCTCTGTATTATTGATTCTGGAGGACCCTGTAGTAATTCTGGCCATGTAGTCACCATTCTAGCAGACAATAGAAAGCCCCTGCCTCAACTGTCACCACATGATATTTCTCATCACCAAGAAAGACTTGAAGCCTGAGGATGTAAGGAAACATCCACCCTCATGAGCATTCATCCTGCAGTGTTTGGAACTCATACAATACCTGTGCCAGTCCTCACGCAGGAGCAGTGATTGGGCGTAGATGGCTAATGATCACATCACCAAGTCACAGGGTTAGGGGAAGAGGAGTTACAGGATTTGATCTGTGTCTGAGGTATCCCAGTACCCATCTGCCCAGACTCTGTATCTTTATGAATGGTGCTGCCTTCTGTGGACATCTGTCTCCTTGGGATCTTTCCACAATTTCATCACTTTCTATTTTCTAAAATGTGCTGTCTGACTGGGCTCCTGTGTCTACAGTATGCTTTCTCATCACTTTCTGGACCAGTCTCCTAGTGGAGGGAGCACATGGAGACAACTCAATTATGGCCATGAAAAGTTGAGTGCAATTGCCAGGCTGTATTTTGAATACTTTCCTGAACCTTAAGGAAGAGACTTCAATCAAGTTTTTCACATTCATGCAGGAAGCCTCTAGGGGTAAATGTCAATCAATAACTCTGGGCAAGTGCTAGGAGCAGAAATAAAATTTTCCTATTCCTGAGTCCCAAAACCATTGAGATTCAACAATTATGATTAAGTCCTGACAGTGAACCTGGTCCTATTTCCAAAATTTCACAAGTGAGATTTGATGTTCTGATTATAGAAATAGACTAAACTATGATCAGAGTGTTGGTAAGTGACTGCTCACCTGCCACGTAGTATCAGCCAAGTGACTTTATCTTTCTATGCCTTGCATTCTCTATAAAAAAGGGCAACAATTCCTGATGCCCAAAACTGTTTTTGAGTATAAAGAGTTCCAGATACAGACACTCCTCAGCTAGTGTCTGACAAACCCTAAACCCTCAATAATTCTTAGATATCAGGATTTGGAATGTTACACCTTGTGATGATTTAATTGATGTTTTCTCATTCCCTGTTCACCTCTAGTATCCACAAAGTAAGGGGTCTTTTCAGATTACTTCTCATTCTCAAGATAGAGACTGGAATGTAGAAGACCTCCAGACTGAAGAAAGGAATGATGAACCAAGAACACAGTTTTTTTTACTCAATTCTGTCATCTTCTCACGTGGATACTAGTCAGGCAGTAAAAAGCACTGAGTTCTGGCCTCACTTCTACCACAAAGGTAAGTCATTGTCTCCAGATGAGTGTTACTGTGGCTATGACAGCCTGTGAAACTTACATACACAGAGGCCTTATCTCCTAAACACAGGTCTTGTACACAGACCTCTCACAAACACAGGATAGCACATCACACAGGCCTCTCTCTCTCTCTCTCAGAAAAAATATCTGGCAATCTGTCTCAAGGGTGTCCTACATGCATAAGTGTAAGGAATAGATCTCGCTCCTCCCTTACTCGAGTACCAAGAACACACCAGAAATCATTGAGTGAGTATTAAGAATTGAACATGAAAAGTTCATAGTGATGTGGGAGAAGATGTTATGGAAATAACCTCTGTGATCCAAAACAATGAATGCAGTGATATGCTCTTATTAGGTTCCATATGGATTTATAGAAACAACTTCAATCCCACCTGTACATGCTCAGGGAAGACTTATCCTAAGAGGTGAAATCGTATTGAAATATTCTAAAGCATTACTATTTCCAAATCTTAAACCGTCTAAGGAAAGAGCAAGGTGAGCTTTGCAGATCTGAAGTCATGTGATGCTGAAAGTTCAGAAATCATGTAAAATAGACAATCAGAAAGAATCTAGTCTCAGAACAACCAGGACACACTGCATCCCAAGGACCCAGAGGAGATAGACATAAATATATTAAGACATGCAGTATTTCAAATAATCCACTGAAAATCATAAGTCGTATAGATGCAGGAGTGCCTGCTATTCTGTATCTCCCTCCCATACCACTTCAGTCAGACTCTGGAAAGATGATGCTGGGATCTGCGGGACCTTGGAAACCCTAGGCCATAGAGGTCACTTAATAGCTCTTCAACATTAGAGGCCCCCAGACCTAACTGTCAGCAGTGGCTTTTGAACATGAATCATTGAGGTTCCACAGACATAGCAAGATGGCTCAAGTGCATTACCTTTTGCATGAGTTCAAACAGATCCTGGGCACCTGCTGCTTCTCAATTTCTTTTTGAGGAGATCATGTTGCAGAGTGTGAGAATCACTTAGATTAGACATAGCAGCCCTTGGGTTAGGGTGAAACATTCACCAGTAAAAATGAGGAGACTAACACTTTGCCACACTTGATTTCTCTCAATAAAAAGAGATCTCCCCTTTATGCTTCTCCTCCTGTCCCCATTCTCAGCATCTTTTCTCTGTGTCTCAGTGCTCTGACACTCTCCATATTAATTGTTTCTCTCTTTTAACTCATAGCAGCTTCTACCTCCAAATTACAACTTGGCATGGTCTTTCCACACTCCCCACTGCCAGTCCCCACATCCATTTATAACATCTCTCATTTGCATAATTTAATATCTTTCCTGGACTGCTACTAGATTACTAAGTTTCCAAATTCCATGAGGTAAATCAATTGTTGGATGGTCTTGGGTCAAGGGTCCAGAGCCTATTAGTTGGTTTATTTTATTTATTTGTTCTGTTTTACTTCATTATTTACCATGTTGTATGCACTACACTTTACTTCTTGCCCCTTCCTAATTATTTTTCTTGCAGCAGTTGTTCTCAGGGAATCTCACTCAGTCTAACATCTTTAAAGGACATTTGAAAGCTCATGACATCTTAATGTCTACCTACAGTCCAAACACCATCTTCAGCTTCTCTTCTATATTTAGTATACTGTCTTATAATAACTTATTTACTTGACTTACTAATCATGATGTCTAATTGCCAGCTCCAAACTCACCTGTCCTGACCATATTTATCTCTCTTTCTTTCTTTCTCTCCCTCCCTCTCTCTCTCTCTCACACACACACACACATACACACACATACACATGTATACACACACACACACACACAAAGTCTGCCTTCATTATACATTTGAGTAATCCTAAACTACTATTTTCTTCTCATACCAAGGCAGGAGTCAGCTAAGGGTTAATTGGGGAATCTGAGAAAAATGAATTCTCAAATTATTTTGTAGTCTTAGTGTGTTTTTCCTTTTTCCAGTCTCTACCTCCTTGCCCTTATACTTGACCTTGAGGCAGTGGACAAAGAGATAATTGGGGAAGCTAAGGAAAAAAGTTGCAAACTTGACCTTCATATGCATGTGGTAATGTCCAGATGGCTTACATGCCAGATGATCTCAGAACCACACGGAGGGTTGCCTCTCACCAAATAACCACCCCTATAAATATACAGACCTTAACCACATTCAAGTGGCTTTGGTCTCAGCCTGTTGCCAGCTCATATTTTCATAATGAGTATACTTTACTTTCCTGTAATAAACATTTGTTTCTTTACTCACTGCTTGTGTGAGCCTCGTTCAATTCGTTGTCTGAAGTTCAAAAGAGCTTAGTCATGAACTTTCCACTCTCAACTCCAATGATACTAAATACTTAAATAAAAAAATAGCTATTTCTGTATTTTGAAGATCTGATCCCAAGTCCATCTACCTCTACCACCAGCATTTTTCATTCTATTCCTACATGACTCCATCTCCTGGACTGCTCAAAATCAATATTCTCAAATTGGTACTTATTTGGGGCTGGTGCTGTGGTGTAGTGAGTAAAGCTACTGTCTGGAGTGTCAGCATCCCATATGGGCACTGGTTGTAGACCTAGCTGCTCCTCTTCCAATTCAGCTCTCTGCTATGGCCTGGGAGATCAGTAAAAGATGGCCCAAGAGCTTGGGCACCTGCACCATCATGGGAAACCCAGAAGAAGTTCTTGGCTCCTGGCTTCAGATTGGTCCAGCTCTGGTGGTTGCAGTAATTTGGGGAAATGAACCAGTGGATGGAAGCTTGCTCTCTCTCTGCATCTGTCTCTCTGTAATTGCCTTCCAATTTTAATTTTTTTTTTTTTGACAGGCAGAGTTACACAGTGAGAGAGAGAGACAGAGAGAAAGGTCTTCCTTTTCCTTTGGTTCACCCTCCAAATGGCTGCTGTAGCTGGCGCGCTGTGATCTGAAGCCAGGAGCCAGGTGCTTCTTCCTGGTCTCCCATGCAGGTGCAGGGCCCAAGTACCTGGGCCATCCTCCACTGCCTTCCCAGGCCACAGCAGAGAGCTGGACTGGACGAGGAGCAACCGAGACAGAATCCAAGGGCCCAACTGGGCCTAGAACCCAGGGTGCCAGCACCGCAGGCAGAGGATTAGCCAAGTAAGCCATGGCACCAGCTGTAATTGCCTTTCAAATAAATAATAAATAATAAATAATAATAAAATGTTTTCTTAAAAAATTGGTACTTAGGGGCTGGCACTGTGGCATAGCAGTTTAAAGCCCTGGCCTGAAGCGCCGGCATCCCATATGGGCACAAGTTCTATTCCCTGCTGCTCCTCTTCCCATCCGGCTCTCTGCTATGGCCTGGGAAAGCAGTGAAAGATGGTCCAAGTCCTTGGTTCCCTGTACCTATGTGGGAGACCTGGAAGAAGCTCCTGGCTCCTGGCTCCTGGCTCCTGGCTTCAGATCAGCTCAGCTCCAGCTGTTGTGGCCATCTGTGGAAGACCTCTCTCTCTGTTTCTACCTCTCGCTGTAACTCTGTCTTTCAAATAAATAAAATACATATTTTTTAAAAAATGGTACTTCATAGTTGCCTAACAATAAATCATTTATTTGATTGAATCTTATCATATTGCTGCATAAATATCCTTTAACTTCTTTAGTCATAAATGTACATCCCTGATTAAAATTTTATGTTTTCCCATTCTACTCTGATTTTAATGACAACATCTCTAATCTAATTTGTATTTCCAATATGATCCTGAGTAAAGCCTTCCCTTTCCCTAGGCCTTGGTTTCATAATGTATAAAATGAACTCACTCAAAATGAGCACAGAAATGTTCAGTAGGGAGATCCATGGGTCTGTCACTCCATTGGAATGTGCTAAATTGGAATGAATGTATGGTCAAAACAACTCTGTGAAAGCCAGTTTCTAATTTGACCATCCATCACACCCATCATGAATATCTTTTTTGAAGAGATAATCTTCACATCACTAATATTTAAGAAAATCTCTGCCAAGTCACAGTCTATCTGATCCAGAGAGAACACAACAGAAATTTCAGTGACAACTCACAACAAGGAGTGTATACTTTGTAAAATATTTTGGTAGGATCTTCATAGAAATGTATGACTGCAGCTGCCACAAAAACTCTGATATGCAAAGGAATCTGGTTTCCACAATAGCCCTAAATTACATATCCAGACTGTCAAATTCTGAGCAAAATGAAATTAACACTTTTATAAAAGAAAATTATGTTTCAGTCTAAAAAGGCATAAACTTTCCTTATGCAAAATTTATATTTAAAAAGTTTATTTCCTTATGAAAAGTATAATTACTTTTAAAAACATTTACTTAAATACCCTACAAATGCCCAGAGGGTCAATGAAAGCAGGAGAAAGATGTATGATTGTCTAGTTTATACTGTGCCCCACCAAACTATACAAGTGCTACCTCTTAATCAAAATGTAAAAAGTAAATTATGTAATATAAAGATTTTTAAACATTAAATAGTGAATAAGGTATCAAGATATTGAGGAGATGATGATATAAATATGGAATTAAAAATTATGAAAAAATTTAAATAACAGTTTTGAAGAGACAGGAATCAATGAACATCAAGAGAAGGCAAATTAAGTTATCTAGATGTGTTACATGTTTTACTTATGTTATTTAGTAAAATGCATAGCAAATGAAAAAATAAACAGGCAAGCTATTTGTAGTACACCATCAATTGTGCTAACGCATGCATCGTGGGATACCCATTATGAGTGGAGAAGGAGAGGTAGAATATTTAGAAAATTATGGCTAAAAATACCCAAATATGACAAAAGACAGTTATCTGCCCAGGTAAGATAATCAGTGAAGTCTAAGAGGATGGATCATAAAAATCTGCACTAAAAAACATTCTACTAGAGTTAATGTACAAATAAGAATGCACAATCCTAAAAGGAACAAAGGAGAAGTGACTTTCGATTCACCAAACACCTTCAAAGAGGATAACAGCTGATTTTTTGTACAAAACAATATCAGTCAGAAGTTAGTGGGTGGCACATTTAAGTCCCTGAAAGGGAAACAACCACAGCTATCAGATATGAATTCTGTATTAGATAATGTGACAAGTAATTGAAATTGTGTTCCTAAAACGGCCATCAATAAGTGAGAAAAGAAGTTTCTAAGGCTAAAATGAAGGACATTATGCACTAACTAAAACCCATATGAATAAATCAACATCATAGATATTGGTAACAACATAGATATATGTAACAGTCATGCTTTTTTCTTTATGTGTTTACTTATTTTTTCTATGTCAAAGTCAAGTGCAAAAAAAAAGTAATTATAAAGCCATGTTGAGGAGTACAGAATGTTTATGACCTAGTGGTGTTAAAGCTGTATTAGTGGACACATATTTAGTAATGGGACCCGAAGCTTTTGTATGTGGGAAGATTTTTAGTGAATATTTTATTTTTACTTTAATGACTGTCCACAGTTCATTTTTGATATACAGGAGTAATTTGAAATGTTCATGATCCACTGGAATTAAAAAGCAAATTTATTTGATGAAACACTAATTTGAAATCCATGTGTAACTTTTTCATAATATGTGTTTTCCACAAAACATTAAAGATGACCTTCTAAGTAAACTCATTTAATTTCTTCAGTTATCATTCATAATATCTGCCTCTAAGTCACTTATTTTGTAGTAGTCCATGGAAATAGGTTTTCTGGGTACTTTGAGTTGAAAATAATTGGTATTTTAATATAGAGGAAGGAATGAATACAAAATTAAGTTATGTTTGAAGATGGTATGAACAAAATTAATTTGATGAATCAGAAGGGTTAATACTCAGAACATATAATATTAGGCACTACTATAAGCCACGAAATATTTATGGGCTTAATAATTCAAAGCTCCAAATTAATTACACAGATTCAATAAAAAAGAAAAAAATATGCTTCCAAATATATCAAGACAGAAAAATCAACACAGAAATCAGCCATTTTCACTGATTCGTTAAAATCTATCTGTATATAAATAACAATGAATGCACTACATGCATGTAAATAATGTTAAGTAATTTATTTTAAAGTTTGACTAATTAAGCATACAAAAAAATGGACAACATTATGACAAGGAAGCAAATGATAAAGTTCCTTTTCAGAATTCAGATATAAGTGTTTAAATAAAAAGATATATATATTATAAAAATCTGTCATTGTTTCTCTCACAACAGAAATCCAGCATATCATAATTTCTTGGCACTCTAATTACAGTAGTAACCATCAAGTAAAATGTAACATGTCGCTCCCCCTCTTCGCGGAGGAACGACACAGGACCCTGCGCTGTTCTTTTGTCTGCTCGGCCCTCCTCAGGTTTGCTGCTGGTTCTTCCCGGGTTGGCTACCAACCCTTCCACCTCCGTGGAAGGGCGGATCCCCCTGCCACTTTCCCCACTTCCGCGGGGGGAGCGGCACACCGCTGGCTGGCTCTCTCAAGGGCTGCTCAGATGTTCCTCAGGTGTTCCTCTTAGATGTTCCTGGTGCATGTTGTCTCTCTCCTCCTTTATAGTCCTCTTCCGCCAATCCCAACTCTGCTACCCACATACCGAGTACGCTGCTCTCCTCCAATCAGGAGCAAGATCAGCTCCTGCAGCTCAGTCAATCAAATTGGCGAGAGGCAGCTGTGTAGAAGCTGTTTACTCCATTCTCAGCGCCATATTGTGGGAGAGCAGATGCATAGAATAAGTCTTAATTCGAGTAACTTAGTCTAGTCCGAGTTGCTCCCCACAGTAACAAGTGATTTGTACCTGCATGTACATTTCATTATTATTTAAGCTAGGGCCAGCGCCGTGGCTCACTTGGTTAATCCTCCACCTGCAGTGCCGGCATCCCATATGGGTGCCAGGTTCTAGTCCCAGTTGCTCCTCTTCCAGGCCAGATCTCCGCTGTGGCCTGGGAGGGCGGTGGAGGATGGCCCAAGTGCTTGGGCCTCTGCACCCGCATGGGAGACCAGAAGGAAGCACCTGGCTCCTGGCTTTGGATCAGCATAGCTCCTGCCATTGCGGCCATTTGGGGGATTAACCAATGGAAGGAAGACCTTTCTCTCTGTCTCTCTCACTGTCTAACTGTATCTGTCAAATAAAAAAAAGAAAAAGAAATATTAACTCACAATTTAAATAGACTATCCGGAAGGATTATTTTTGTAGAGCTGTGAAAGTGCCAATGAGGAAAAATGATGATTGAAGATAAAATCCTGAATTTGGACAATTAGTTCTTGCCAATATTAGGTTAACGCTATAGCAAAACAGTAATTGAGAACATTGTAAGGAAATGTAATAAGTCATAAAAATTGTAAAAATATTGTCAGTTTTCTAGTATTAAATTAAGCTTAAATTAAATTTTAATATTAAACTAATCATATTCTACCCATTATCATTAACTTACAGTGATCTGGGGAAGAGGAGTATGTTATATATATTGTCACATATTTCCAAAATTAGGATGTGCTTAAAAATAGTGACATGACATAATGAAATGTGTTACTTTTTTTTATTTGAAAAGTGGTGCATTTTACACAATGCCATCATAAAGCCTATAGGATCATCCTGGATCACCCTGAAAACTCTAATATTTCAGTTAAAAATACATTTTTCAGTTAATGCCACTTCAGATATTTCTTTCAATAAATATAACAGGAAAGGGTAAGCTACCAGAAGAACATAAAAAATAAAATTACCTTTTTAGATTCTAAAAAGAATGAAAGCAATCACTATCATTATTTTGTAACATTTTATGGAGGAAAAATGCTCAAAGTAATGATATTTTGAAGAGAAAATTATGATTATTTTCTCAGTGTTTGAATGACCTTGACTTTATCAAATAGAAAATGCATCGAAATACTTCTACCTCTTAGGTAAAAAACTGAAAAATATTCCATTGAAATCATTTGGTTATCTGAACCCATCAAATAGCCAACATGAGAACATTTAAGTCTAGAATTCTACTAGAATGTCTTATTTGTTTACAGTTTCCTATTATTAGAGAAAAACATTTGAAACCAATAAGAAGTAACAGTCAAATTTCAGCATACACACACACACACACACACATACACACAGGCATTTTATAGCTTCAAACAAAATTTATAATCTAAGAATACTTTTTAAAAGCTTTTGAAGTTTCTTAAAAATAAACTTCTTGGTTCTAAGTGTTACCAATGGACATAAAAAATGTACCTAAGGAAAGGATACAAATGATAAAATAAATAGAAAGAAAAGAAAAAAAATGACAGATGAAATGGAAGGAATGGATTGAGATGAAACCAGAAAGGTAAGTATAAAATACATTTTAAAAAGCAAAATATGGAATCACTGAGAATGACAACTTAAAATTTTTTGAAAAATCATTTCTTTTTTTATTTTTTTAACTTTTATTTAATGAATATAAATTTCCAAAGTACAGCTTATGGATTACAATGGCTTCCCCCCCATAACTTCCCTCCCACCCGCAACCCTCCCCTTTCCCTCTCCCTCCCCCCTTCCATTCACATCAAGATTCATTTTAAATTCTCTTTATATACAGAAGATCAGTTTAGCATATATTAAGTAAAGATTTCAACAGTTTGCACCCACATAGAAACACAAAGTGAAAAATACTATTTGAGTACTAGTTATAGCATTAAATCACAATGTACAGCACATTAAGGACAGAGATGACATGAGGAGTAAGTGCACAGTGACTCCTGTTATTGACTTAACAAATTGACACTCTTGTTTATGGTATCGGTAATCTCCCTAGGCTCTAGTCATGAGTTGCCAAGGCTATGGAAGCCTTTTGAGTTCACGGACATTGATCTTATTTATACAAGGTCATAGTCAAAGTGGAAGTTCATTTATTCTATACAATCTAAAGTTGTTAGTATGCACCTTTCCAGAATTCTGGAAATTACTTAAAGGCTTGCAATAACTAGGAGAATGTTTACTCAAAAAGAGGAAGAATTTTGTTGAAAGTAATGATATTTGGACAATGAATACTTTTCTGTTCAGATCTTCCTCTCCCCTCCTACTGGTTAGTATAAAATTTGCCACCCATAAATTAACATCAAAACTCCAAAGCTCCAAAGTCTGAAACTTTCTGTGTGCTCATCACAAGAGGAAAATCCCAAAGTTGATCTCATGTGAATTGTTATGCTCAAAATGCAGGCACATTAAAAATATCATATAAAATTACATTAAGGCTATGAGTTTCATGTTTAGACTTGAGTCCCATCTCTCTGATGTCCGTTATGAGACCTATACGTATTCTAAAACCTAAAAAAAAAAAGGAAGTCCAAAATAATTTAGTTCCAGGTTTTTCCCCTAAGGGATACTGAACTTCTATTAAAAACCAGCAAGTACATATTCACAGTGAAACTGAGCAGATTGACAGACACCAGAGAAACAGAACAGTTGTGCAGTAACATTAACATAGAGCATCCATTATTATTTTTTTTTTGACAGCAGAGTTAGAGAGAGAGAGAAAGAGAGAAAGGTCTTCCTTTTTCCGTTGGTTCACCCGCCAAGTGGCCGCTATGGCCAGCGCGATGCAGCCCGCACATTGCGCTGATCCGAAGCCAGGAACTGGGTCCTTCCTCCTGGTCTCCCATGCAGGTACAGGGCCCAAGCACTTGGGCCATCCTCCACTGTACTCCCAGCCACAGCAGAGAGCAGGACTGGAAGAGGAGCAACCAGACAGAATCCGGTGTCCCAACTGGGACTAGAACCTGGGGTGCTAGTGCCGTAGGCAGAGGATTAGCCTAGTGAGCTGCGGCGCCGGCCTAGAGCATCCATTATTTAACCTGTCTGCCTCTTCCTTGGAAATCCCAGTAGTGGGGGGGCCTATCTTTATTACACCTAACTCAAAGCTAGCCTGGTAAGAACATTTTTTTCCTGAGAGAATTCATTGAGAATTAGAAGCAGCAACACTTTAACACTAAGGCTACCAGAAAAGATACATTTGGAAAAAATGTTCAGTGGACAAAAGCAAATTTTAAAAGAAAAACTGAAGAATGTAAAGTTTTGTACCCACTTACAAATAACATTTTGAGTTTTACAACTCACACTTTGTTTTAAAGTGTGCATGAGACATAAGAGTGAGGCAAAGGCTAGTCAATTCACTGGTTCCAAATACTTAAAGAAATTTCTGTTTAATTCTTATTTGACCACTAAGTAGAAACTTCAGTAGTCATACATAAAAAAAGGCTATGGAATTAGTTCTGGGAAGTCATTAGTCACTAACCAAACAGAAAATCCATGCACACACTCACACACATACAAGCTAACACAAGAGAGAATTTGAGTTCTCATTTTTTGTGTTATATCAATCAATGTCCAGTTTTGGACAGAAATATTATGAAAGACACAGAGAAGGAGAAATATAAAGAAAGATGCAAGTATGCCCCCCGCACAGGAAAAAGTCAGCCAATGGAAACTATCCCAGAGGAAGTCAAGACAGACTTCCTAGACAAAGAGTTCAAATCAGTTATTTAAACCATTCACAAAGAACAAAAGAAAATAATGTCCTAAAATAATAATAAATTATGAGGTTAATATTTCCATGCTGCTTAGAATATCAATGAAAAGATAGAAACTAAAGGGCATTTCAGGTTTCACAATATGGAGCATAAAAATTGATAAATAAAAATTAACAGAGCAGGCCGGCGCCGAGGCTCACTTGGCTAATTCCTCCGCCTGAGGCGCTGGCACCCCGGGTTCTAGTCCCAGTTGGGGCATCAGATCCCAGTTGGGGCACCAGATTCTGTCCGGTTGCTCCTCTTCCAGTCCAGCTCTCTGCTGTGGCCTGGGAAGACAGTGGAGGATGGCCCAAGTGCTTGGGCCCTGCACCCGCGTGGGAGACCAGGATGAAGCACCAGGCTCCTGGCTTCTGATGGGCGTGGCATGCCAGCTGTAGCAGCCATTAGTGGTGTGAACCAACGGAAGGAAGACCTTTCTCTGTTTCTGTTTCTCTCTCACTGTCTAACTCTTCCTGTCAAAAAGAAAGAAAAAAAAATTAACAGAGCAAAGGTGACCTATGGAAACTCATCAGGCATACCAGGATACATATAGTGTCCTAGAAAGAAAAAGAGACAGAAATAGAATATTTGAAGATATAATGGCTGAAAACTTGCAAATTTAAAGACAAATAAGAATCAAGAAAAACTACCAAGTGGGGTAAAGCCAAAGAGATCCACATTCTAGACGCATAACAATCAACCTACTAAAAAATGCAGAGTAGAGTCATCAAAGCAGCCATAACTGCTAATCACAGGAAAGCCATCCTACACTAGATTGAGACCTGTCTGGGGGCGCCCAGCGCACAGCATGTTGGAGCAGCGGAGGCGCGAAGGCGAGGCCTGGGTCCCCACGGCGCGCCAGCTGGTTGGAGCCGCGGGCCTCGCCCCGCCGCGGAGGTATGGCCCGTGAGGTGTCAGGGCAGCGAGACCAGGCGTTGGACTCTTCCCAGACCCGCGTCCTCCACTGGCCGGGCCCAGATCGCCACCCCACCGCCACCCCGTGCCCAATGACCCCACCCTGGGGCTGCGCGGTCCCAGTAGGGCTAGCACGGCCATCTCACACATTTCACCCCCCGACCCCACCCTGGGGCTGTGCGGTCCCGGTGGGGCTAGCACCAGCCATCTCACACATTTCGTGGCCACTGTGAGCCGAGGCTCCCTTTCGTGATTTAGGGCTCCAGGGATGCAGACTCCCAGCCCGAGGGCCCTGGTCTACCGCTGCCCCTGGTCGGCCTCGATGGCGCATCGCGACCCTGTCTTCCATCTACTTTCCCAGCTGGTCCCAGGGCATGTGTGAAGGGAAGTCGGGGGCCCTGCTGTAGCCTGTTTCCGCAGCTTCTTGAAAGCCCAGAAGACCTCCTAAGAGTGCAGACTGGCTTGGGCAAGAGACCCCCAGCTGGTCCCCAGTATCTGCATCGGGGGTTGGGGGCGGGCAGTAGAGTCCTCTCCGTGTTCTACAGTTCAGGGCCCTGGGAACTACACTCCCTCAAAATAATAAAAACTAAAAAAAACACCTGTTTTGTCTTCCCAAGCCACGGAGCCCAGAAGGCAATGGGATGGCATATTCATAGAAAGACAGTCAACTCAGAGTTCTACATCCAGCAGGTACCCAGTAAGAATGGAGAAATTGGAGCTGGGCTGTGGCACAGGGGTAAAGCCACCACCCCCTGCAGTGTAGGCATCCCACACAGGCACCAGTTTGATTCCTGACTGCTGTATTTCCAATCCAGATGTCTGCTATGGCCTGTGAAAGCAGAAGATGGCCCAGGTCTGTGGGCCCCTGTGCTCCCATGAGAGACCTGGAAGAAGCTCCTGGCTTCTGGCTTCATCAGCCCAGCTTCAGCAGTTGGAAGATTCTCTCTCTCTCTCTCTCTCTCTGTGTCTGCCTCTCTTAACTCTGCCCTTCAAATAAATAAATACATCTTTAAAAAATAATGGAGATATTAAGACATTTGTAGATTTAACAAGAATTTGTCATCAGTAAACCTATCCTACAAGAATTGCTAAAAGTACTTCTGGACAAAATGAAGGGGCACTTGATGATAACAAAGATTAACAAAAAGACATAAAAAGCACCTGAAATGGAACTACATGGAGAAATAAACTAATAATATATTTTTCATTGTAACATTTTTTTCCACCTGAGTAAAACATAACATGTCTGTTGAAAACTTGAAACGTAACTCCAATTCTTTGCAAACTCTTCAAAAAAAGTAGGTGGGGGACACTTCTATTTCTTCAATGAGGCCAACATTATCCTCATAGTAAAATGAAAAAATACATCAATCATGGGGCTGGCACTGTGGCGCAGTGGGTTAAATTTCTGGCCTGAAGTGCCGGCATCCCATATGGGCCCGGCTGCTCCTCTTCTGATCCAGCTCTCTGCTGTGGCCTGGGATAGCAGATTTAGTACTTCCCATGTTTCGATCCCCAACATATGATTGGGGCTAAAATAAAGCTAATGGTTAAATGAATATGATAAAATATGCAGTAATACACCAACAACTAAAGATATCCACTGCTTTCTCAGGCTATAGCAGAGACTGGATCAGAAGTAGAGCAGCCAAGACTGGAACTGGTGTCCATATGGGATGCCAACATATCAAAGTGCCAGCCCAAAAGTTTATTTTCAATCTTACCATTTTTTTCTGATTTGGTCAGTCTTGAGAATAAATTCATTTTTTTGACAGGCAGAGTGGACAGTGAGAGAGAGAGACAGAGAGAAAGGTCTTCCTTTTGCCGATGGTTCACCCTCCAATGGCCACCGTGGTCAGTACACTGCGGCCGGCACACCGCGCTGATATGAAGCCAGGAGCCAGGTGCTTCTCCTGGTCTCCCATGCGGGTGCAGGGCCCAAGCACTTGGGCCATCCTCCACTGCACTCCCAGGTCATAGCAGAGAGCTGGCCTGGAAGAGGGGCAACCAGGACAGAATCCAGCACCCTGACTGGGACTAGAATCTGGTGTGCCGGCGCCGCAGGCGGAGGATTAGCCTATTGAGCTGCAGCACCGGCTAAATTCACTTTTTAATTTTCAAATATAACTTCATCTAACCTATCATGAGCAAATAAAAATCAACAATTGGTGAATATATTCTCCTACTAAAATAAACCAATATCAATAATTCAGCAAATAAGTAAATATCTGATCATAAATTATCTCCTAGAAAAGTTTCTCAATAATCTTGTAGCCCAAGGAAAAGAAATAGCTCATTTTTCTTAAATTTCAATTGGAATTAAGTATTCCAGTATTTACTAATTCATCCATTAGTTTTGCATTTCATTACATGTGTTTATCTGATATGCATAGCATTGTGAGAAAGTGGCCTGTTGCTTTTGCTTCTCAATGATTGACCCCCCTTTCAGATAGATTTATAACATTATAGAAATTCAAGTGTTCTTAGTGAAAACATACATAGCAAATTTATGTGCTTTGGTGCTATAAGAGCAAATATCCTAAATGTTAACTAAAATTACAACCTAATGTTACAAATCACCTCATGCTCTGAATGAAATATCAATTCTAGGATACATACATGTTCACAATTTCATGGATACTGAAATATGACCTATAAGAGATGTCAAAAATAACTTTCTAATTGCTATACAGAGAAGATAGAATGTGGCAAATTGATGTTTGACATTTTCTACAACATCAAGGAAGGATCTACTCAAGAATTTATTATCTCTGGTACTGGCACTGTGGTATAGTGGTATAGTAAAACCACCGCCTGCAGTGCTGGCATCCCATATGAGCACCAGTTTGACACTTGGCTGCTTCACTTCCGATCCAGCTCTTTGCTATCACCTGGGAAATCAGTAAAAGATGGCCCAACTTCTTGCACTCCTGTACCCACATAGGAGATCCTGAAGAAGTTCCTGGCTCCGGGCTTTGGATCAGCAGAGCTCTGGCCATTGCAGCCATCTAGTGTATGAACCAGCAGGTGGAAGACCTCTCTCTCTGCCTCCATCTCTCTGTAACTCTGCCTTTCAAATGAATAAATGAATCTTTTAAAAAAGTAACCATCTGTTTTACATTGGCAAGAGCACATTTTCTTACAGTTAATTTTAAATCCTCAATTGCATTAAAAGTTAGTCATTCTCAGGATGGGAGAGGAAGTGGGTGATGGGATGGTTGCAGGTGGGAGAGAAGTTATGGGGGGAAAAGGTTCTATAATCCAAAAGTGTACTTTTGAAATTTATATTTATTAAATAAAAGTTAAAAAAAAGTTAGTCATTCTCTAAGATTAATGTTCAAGATCACTCCTAAGAAGAGTGATTCTTCCAGGTATCAGTTTTATTTGTGTGAAGAACTATTTCTGTACCCGAATATATTATGATAGATAGTAAACTATTATCTACATTAATAAAATATTAGTCTGTAAAGAAATAATACTTTCTGTAAAAGTTAAACATTTTGGAATAATTATGAATATGAGTGTCAAAATGTCAAACCAGATAAGGATTATTCAAATAAAATATATTTTAAAAGTATTAAATGTATTCTATACCCAAATTACTTATCAATTGCTTTCTTCAAGTATTTTCCTTTTAAATATTTCAAAATGAAACCACAGGTGGTACATTATATCTGATCCGAATTTTTGATTAGTCAACCAACTTCTAGTTTATTGCATGCTACTATAACTTGCTTTCAGATAACAGACTACACAATTTGCAAAGTTAAAAAAAAATTCCAGTTATCTAACTGGAAACAATAAGCAATTAGCCTGTATAGAGAGTTCGTGTATAAAATTATTTTAAATATATAAGTACACA